>NC_091153.1:31855530-31925530 GCF_040958095.1 Procambarus clarkii
ACTTCGGATGTCAGAGGCGTCTGATGTTAGGCCATCAAAGACCACGGTGCCTTTCATGTTCTCATGGAAAGATCTGATGATGCTGAGGAGCCTGGGTAGGCATCCGATCTTGAGGAGGATCTTGAACAGGCCATCTCTGCTGACGAAGTCGAAGGCTTTCGTCAGATCTATAAAGGCTACGAAGAGTGGCTGCTTCTGCTCCCTGCATTTCTCCTGCAGTTGTCTAAGGGAAAAGACCATGTCGATGGTGGACCTGTTAGCTCTGAATCCGCATTGTGATTTTGGATAGACTTTGTGGGAACCGACCTGTGAGATTTATATTTATTTAATTTATATGAATTTATATTTACATTAATTTATATACTTCGATAGCAATTTGTATAATGATAAGTGGACTGTATTTCTGCAATAATCTCATAATCTCACAAATCGATCCTCTACACATTAGGGTGGTTTATATTAATTAAATTTATATGCAGCCAATCAAACTACAGTAATAGACTACATACATTGAAGAGGTTCCTTATCTTATAGTACAGCAGGTTAGTCCACCAGGTATAACTAGGGTGTAGACTCCACATTTTCCCTCTTTGAGGTAGCTTCCATCACCCTGGTAACTGATGCACAAAAGATACTTCCTCGTCTTGACCTGTCAAAAGGGCGCTAGCTGTAAAGCCAGATACCTATATATGACAGGTATATCAGAGAAAATACTGTACATGGAACAATAAAGACCTAGCTTAATTACCTTTAGTTTGAGGCTATCTTGTGCTCTAACCGGCAAACCCTACCCAATGACATTAATGGCCACTAATGATAGATAATGGGTTTCGGAAAGAACACTTAACTTGATTTGTTGACAGCGTGTTGAAGATGGTACACCTTTGGTTTCCATAACACTACGTCCAAGTAAAATTAACAGGAGCCGTATTTGCTCCCGTGTGCCTCTGGTCTTAGTATCAACAATGGCAATGTCTAACACTCCATACTATTGAGGCCTGGCCGACATTGTCCAGATATGATAGGAGCCGAATTTGCTCCACGCGTCTCGGAGGTGACACAACAATGGCTGCCCCTCCTTCCTCACTGACGCCTGGCCTACATTGTCCAGATGTCAATAAGTGATAGAAGGGTCACATTTACTCTACTTTAATATTGATAATTAAGTTAATTTATATGAGATGTTTTTATAATGGTAAAGTCCAAAGACTAATGTATTTAAGAATAATTCCCACCATAATAGGTGAAGAATTTAAAATAGTATGTGGTGATGATATCCCATTTTTTTTAGACGGTAATTCCACTACAAGTAACGTTTTCTATGGTTAACTTGTTTATACAACACAGCTACAATTATCTGTATGTATGATATATTAAATGGTGTCGGATTTTCCGACAGACTTTGCAAGTACTTGGAGCCTCTTCAATGTGACTCGAGCAAACAGCTTTCCGACAATACTGAGGAGGTTGATTCCATGGTAGTTGTTGCAGTCGCCCCTGTCACCTTTATTCTTATACAGCGTGACGATGTTGGCATCCCTCATGTCCTCTGGCACCTCTCCTTCTTCCCAGCAGAGGCAGAGAATTTCATGCAGCTCCATGAGCAGGCTACCTCTGCAGCACTTTAAGGTCTCAGCTGGAAGGCCATATTTGTCAGGAGCTTTGCCAGAAGCAAGGGAGTCTAGGGCCTCGCTGAGTTCTTCGAGGGTCGGTTCGCTGTCTAGCTACTTTAACACAGGCAGGCACTCAATGGCGCTCAAGGCGTCTTCGGTGACCACATTGTCCCTGGTTCAGAGTAGTGCTCGACCCAGCACTTCACTTGCAGTGTCTGGTCCTGAATCACCTCGCCAGTGGCAGATTTCAGAGGAGCGGTCTTCTTCTGGATTGGGCTGAGGGCCTGCTTGATGCCGTCATACATTCCCATTACATTCCCTGTATCCGCTGCAGTCTGTATCTGGGGGCAGAGCTCGAGCCAGTAGTTGTTGGCACATCGCCTGGCGCTCTGATGCACTTTGCAGCGGACGGCCAGAAGGATCTGTAAGTTGCGCTGACTTGGGCAGGTTTTGTAGGCTGCCAAGGCGTTTCTCTTCTCTTTGATGACAGGTGTCATCTCTTCCGAGTGAGCCTCGAACCAGTCTGCTGACCTGCTGGTCTTCTTGCCTAAGGTGGAAATGGCAGCTTTGAACACAGCGTCTCTGAAGTGCTCCCATCTTTTACAAGCAGTGACCCCGGCTGGGCCAGGGAGAGCATCCTCGAGCACACGTGCAAAATCCGCAACCTTGTCTTGGTTGCGGGTCTTGGTGGTGTCGATGCGAGGTCTGACCGCCTTTTCGAGTGATGAATCTTCTTTGTTTGCATCTTGACCCTGCTTCATACCAGGGAGTGGTCCGTGTCACAGACAGCACTCTGGTAGCTACGCGTAATCTTGACGCTGGGTAGACTGGCATGCCTGGTAAGAATTAGGTCAAGCTGGTGCCAGTGCTTGGATCTGGGGTGTCTCCAAGATACTCGGTGTTGAGGCTTTGTGCCGAAGAATGTGCCGGTGACACAGAGGCCATGAAGGCAGCAGAGTTCTAGCAGACGTTGCCCGTTCTCATTCATCCTTCCTATGCCGAATTCACCCAGACAAGAGGGCCAAATGTTGTGATCTACACCCACTCTGGCGTTGAAGTCGCTGAGGATGAACAGTGGCTCCTTTACAGGGATGAAGTTTTACTTTTACAAGGACGCTATGACTGTTGAGGTAATCGTAGATTTTTTCCTTTGCCTCTGCCGGGGAAGTTCAGGGTTGGTGCATATGCACTAATTACATTGACTAGTCCTGTTTTGGAGTGCAGTTGCAGAGACAGAATTCGTTCAGTTTCCCCCGTCGGTGGCATAATGTGTCCCAGCAGTGCATTCCTGATGGCAAATCCCACACCATGTTCTCTTGTCTCATCTGGAGGTTTTCCTTTCCAGAAGAAAGAGAAGGCCCTCTCTCTCACAGATCCTGATCCTGGAAGCCTGGTCTCTTGGAGAGCAAGAATATCCATCTGCAGTTTGCTCAGCTCCCTCTCGATGATTGCTGTTTTTCGGGCGTCATTGATTTCTTGCAGGTCGTCAGAGAAACCTGGTGTCAGTGTCCTGACGTTCCATGTGCTCAGCTTTAGGGCAGTTGATATTTTCTTTTAGGTTTGGTATTGCTTGGTGCAAAGTTGTCGGGCCGCTTGTCGGCTTTCACCCTAAAAGACACACACCCAGTGAGGTTAACGGACCGGGGCGAGGCAACACCTTATTGGCTGGGGGTTTCCCAGCTTGAGGCGGGTCGTAGCTGCCAAGTGAGGCGCGATGACCCCTTCCACCGTCGGAAGCAACCCCTGGCGTCACTACTCTTCGATAATCGAGCAGAAGACTTAAAACTGGTAGACTGTCGCTTCCCATGTTGGTTCGACGCTATGAGGCGAAGCTGGAGTGTCCTCTCCAGGGTGCAAAGCCTGGGTAGGTAGATATGGAGGAGAAGATGTTACCCATGCAGCAGGTCCCCCACTCCACGTTGCTGAAATTATTCAATGGAAAGGCAAATGCCAATACACATGGCGTCAGCACCGTCGCAAGAGCTGCCAGAACGAGGTCGAAGTCAACAACGAACTGCCTTAGGGGCTCCAACTCTGGATTTTTCCTCGAGGTTGACTCCTGAAGCCTTTCCCAAAAGAGGGGTATGACCGCAAGGCAGCGGAGGTTTAAAATCATGGTTTTCCTTCCCCTAGATGGGCTGCCTACCCAAGCTATCGAGTCCCATCTACCCGGAGCAGCAGGTTTTAAGGCGCCAAAGGCACGCCCTCGCCCCTTCTCCTGTCGGCAAAAGCAGTTCCGCCGGATTTAAAGACTAAGCCACCCATGCAGGCCAGGAGTTGGACTTGGTTGTCAGAGGCTATTTGAGACGCATGCCGTATAGGAGCTTTTTATAGGTCATGGGAGCTCGTCCCCTATTACCACCCCTTGGCTATGACAACCCCTTGGAACCAAGGGGTTGTCGTAGCATGTATGGAGGTTGAGCTAAGCATATATATGCTGCTAAACACTGGATTAGACATATTTTGTTCGCTATTAGGGTTGAAAATGTGCGTTTTGCCACGTAATCTATCTGGATACAGTTCATATTCGCCCAGACGGATAGGATGCTGAGTAGCTATGGAATTTATATAAAATCCAGAAATGCTTTGAATAGCTAGACTCGAACCTTCTGTCTCAGCAAGGAACTTTTCTAGCTTGTTATCCAATTAAAAAATCCATTGATGTACTACGACACTAGACTCATACCTAGATACAGTGCGTTGCTCGGCTCTTATAGGTAACTCCCCCTCAAAATAAGGTTCATTTTCTTGATTAAGCCGTTGTAAATTGAACGAAAATCGGGGTAAATTATTAGGGCAGGAGGGAAATTGGATTGAACGGCATCAAAGAGCGATTTTGATTGCTGGATAAAATAATAGAGATATATAGTTAAATATTGGGCAGGATCTTCTTGGGCGTAATCTGGGATGCTACATGAATAGCGTATGTACCCCTAATTGAAATTATTGATCACTTCTAGAACTTCTGGTTGAGGAGGAGGAATAGCATCTACCTGCTGCTGTTCCTGAGGTGGTGGAGAATTAGCGATAGGCTGGCTAACATCCACATTGGAATCGGCTTCCCAAACCAAATGCAGGGAGTCGTCGTCATCTTCTAGTTGCGAATCTATAAGTAACAAGAATAATGTTTTTTATAAATAAAATTAAATATAGGAAGTTTATTAATAATGTCGTTATTGAAATCTATATAAATAAAAATGGAAATGTTCGTTTGTATATATATATATATATATATATATATATATATATATATACATATATATATATATATATATATATATATATATATATATATATATATATATGTATATATATATATATATATATATATATATATATATATATATATATATATATGTATATATATATATGTATATATATATATATATATATATATATATATATATATATATATATATATATATATATATATATATATATATATATATATATATATATATATATATATATATATATGTATCTTATCCCACCTGGCAAAGAAACTCAATGAACTCCTAACTCCATACACTCCAAGTAAGTTTAGTCTACAATCATCAGCAGATTTCCTAGAATTGATCAAATCTACCCAGCCCGATGGAATCATCGCTTCCCTGGACGTTGAATCCCTATTTACCAACGTCCCAGTCGACACAACCATAGGAATGATACTGGACAGAGTATACAGAGACGAGAGCACCCCCAAATTAGACATACCTGAGCCACACTTGAAAAGTCTTCTCGAAGCATGTACAAAGGAAGCCCCTTTCATCAGTCCACAAGGAGACATGTATTTACAAATAGACGGAGTAGCAATGGGCTCCCCCTTAGGAGTTTTATTTGCTAATTTTTATATGGGAACCATCGAAGATAGGGTCTTCAGTAGCAGACAAAAACCAACTGTATACTGCCGTTATGTATATGACATATTCGTAATAGTAAAAGACTCAGATGAACTAATTGACCTAAAAAGACACCTAGAGAGAGAGTCAGTACTCCGATTTACACATGAAAATAGTGAAAATAACAGTCTGCCATTCTTGGATGTACTAATAACAAAAACAGGAACCTCTTTAAGCACCAACGTATATACCAAGCCCACCAACATAGGATTATGCCTGAACGGTAGAAGTGAGTGCCCCCAAAGATACAAAGCCAGTGTTCTCAATGCTTATATTCGTCGAGCGCTTACCCACTGCTCTGAATGGAGCAACGTGAGTAGAGAGTTTGAAAGAGTAACTCAGGTATTGGTGAACAACGGATATAGCAACGCGGAAATAAACGCTGCTATAAGAAGACACTTGGACCGTTGGTATAATTCAGAACCTAGAACAGAAACCACAACACCCCCAATAAAATTATATTACAAATCAACCATGCACAGTGAACATATAAAAGAGGAAAGAATAATGAAAGAAATAATCCGTAAAGGAGTAAAAAGCACTACTCCTAACCAAAACATAAACCTGATAATATTCTACAAAACCAAGAAGACTTCCGAACTCCTTATCAAAAACAGCCCGAAGCCGACGGAGAACCCTCTACAGCAGTCAAGCGTTGTATTTATGTACACTTGCCCCCACGAAGGATGTAACCTTCAATGTAAGTACATAGGTATGACGTCGACCAAGCTGACGAGGCGTTTGACATGCCATCTTCAATCTGGTGCCCCTAGGAATCACATGAGACAAGCCCATGACATTACTCTATCAAGAGAAATGTTGAACAAGAATACTTGCATAATAGACAAAACCCAAGATTCAAGAAGATTACAAATTCTTGAGGCAATTCACATAAGAATAGAGCGACCTACCATGAACACCCAAATCACGGAACTATTTACTCTACCCACCATGAGAGTAAGGACAAGACAAGAACATATCGATGCCAACACAGAAGAAAATGTCCAACATAACAGGCCAATTACACTGGATTAATCTTTGTGTTTAGATAGGAGATGCCTCGTATGGGCCAATAAGCCTTCTGCAGCCCCTATGTTTATCCCTTATGTATCCCCCCATGTTTTCACCTTCATTGTATTATCACCTGACCTAATGCGGGTATAAAATCAACTAGTATTGTAAGATCTGGTCACTTGAGAATGAACCATGGAGGTTCGAAACGTCGTGCAAATTATACAAATAAGTGTAATACACTCTATAGTAAATCACTTCTTTTCTTCACCTTAAAAGTACGAAAATGAGTTTTGGAGAACTCCTATTTCAATTAAGCCCTGATGCTAAGAAAATAGTTAGAGGTATAGAAGCCCTAAACCAGAAAATAATAAATACAGAATATGCGGTCATATATATATATATATATATATATATATATATATATATATATATATATATATATATATATATATATATATATATATATATATATATATATATATATATATTGTTGGGGTTTCACCTCTCTATTATTCTCTACCCTTACTCTGGGGTGAGCAATAGTTATGCTCAAGGTAACTCACCGTAGCCCTGCGGGTCTTCCCTCGATCCTCACGGCGCCACTGCACGCCAGGAGAGTCTCCCAGTCAATCTTAACGGCCTCTAATTAAGAAAGAGTGAGAACACGACTCGTGCATATCGACTGTCGTGTGCCCTCCCCAACAATAGGGCTCTACGGTTATTCACAAGATCGCTAACAGGTGTTTAAGGTGGCCAGTAACACCATCAGTGGACTGGTGTATTCAGTGGTAGCCTTGGCAAGGTCACACTCAAAGATCAGGAATCAGGCAGGTACTTATTGTTACCACTCTATGCTGACAGGTATAGTATAGCCACAAGATCAATGGAGGGGATGATAAAAACACAAAGAGAGTTTTGTATTTTACTTAAAATGTATGAAAGATGTCACAAAGCCAAACAACAACAAATAAATCAGCAAATCCTGACGCGGCCGGAAGTTCCCACGAATAGTCCGCGATCATTAGGTGGCAACACCTCCCCCTCCTCATCAAGTGTCAAGAACAGCTGATCGCAATGGACTCTCCGCGCGAAATTTGCTTGTTTGCTAGATTCACGCGCGCGGTTTCTTTAAATTCTCCAATATTACTAGAAACTCGCACACTCGATATTGGCACAAATAAACCGAATTACTTAGTTACACTGTACTCAGGCTCAAACAGTCTTTTCTACAATCAATTCTACAATGATTCACTGTAATGGTCTTACACTGTTATTTATCCAACAATATATTTTGAAATATTAACACGGGAGTTTTCAGTACTTTCTCTCGTGGGCGATAACGCAATAATTCACTGTACTCACAAATGGTTATTCACTGAATGAACATAGACATATATATGGTATATAAATCAATCATCAATACATGGAAAATAAATAGTTTCTGGGCACATAGCCTAACCTCCAAATACTGGCATAATATTATATATAATTTACCACTATATGTTCATATCAAAAAATCTATAGAAAGATATACACACCACAGTAAATTTATCACTGGTTCCTGGTGCCTGTACACACCAATAATCAACATGAATATTACAAGTACTCTTGATAGTACTGTCTAGCACACTGGTGCTTTACCGTGACATAGGTGAGACTTGCTCACGACATATAAAATCTTCGGGCTAGATAATATAGCCAAATAATATAGCTAACTAAAGGGGAATGGGGAGGGAACTAGAACCACCTACTTCACCCTATCCTCCGATGAGAGTCGAGATGTAGCTCCTGGTCCTCGTGTCGGGAACGCCCCCACACTACACGTCGTCGTGTCCTACCAGAGCCTCTCGTCGTCCCACCGTTTAGCGCGTCGTCTCCGTGCCTCCTCACTACAGGTCCGTCCTCCTCCTTGACTTCTTGAAGGTTGGAGTCGGTCTCCTGGCCGTCGTCTTCTCCCAGCAACGGCTGTCGCCTACGTCTCAGCTACAGTCGTTCGGTTTCCCCAAATAGTCCTCTCTTCCTCAGCTACCCAGTGGCTCTGTCAGCCACTACACTGTCACGAACTGGTGAATTGCCACCGACGTCAACATACGTCACTGCACGGCTTCACTGCTACTGGCACAGTACCTGACTGGAGCACTTGTTGCTCAAATAACCGTCAATTCCCTCTTCTGGTTCAACACATGAACTAGGGAAGACTTCTCAGAGTACTGGCGGAATTCCGGTGACGCATAAATCCACGGGAGCTGGAATAACTGTCCGACTGACAGGACCACTCGTCGCACGCCCAACCTCTATGACGTGTCGTGTCTGACTGCTGGCGCCAGCCCGGCTCGCGGGCCGGACCCCAGTCCTTCGTGACGTCACTTTTGCCACGGGAAGTTTTCATTGGCTCCCGGTGCCACACTGCTGTCGGTGACCAATCCGGTGCCACTGACGTCACACGGTTTTAGTGGGAGATCAGGGAGGTAAGCGCCATCTTGGCTCCCTAAAGGGCCTAAACCACAGGCCAAAATATCACTATTTCACAAATTTCTCTGCTCTCCGAGAACACTTCACTCTCTCCCATATATCAAATTGTAGCCTGCAACGTAGAGAACGCTTGGGAAAAGTAGACATGACTCTTACTGCAGGCGTGGGAGAATTATAAGGGGGGGGGGGAACTCCGTCACATACCCCTCCCCTTAAAATAAGAGTCATGTCTGTTTAGTGTATGCGGGATAGGGCATCCGCTACTACGTTGTCCTTCCCCTTGATGTGTTTGATTTCCAGCCGGTATTCTTGCAGTAACAACGCCCACCTAGTTAGACGTTGGTTGGAATTCTTCATCTTGTATAAAAATGTGAGAGGGTTGTGATCGGTGAATACTAGGACAGGTCTCGCCCCTCCTCCCACGTACACATCAAAGTGCTTCAGGGCCATAACTAGCGCCAATGCCTCCTTCTCAACGGTGCTGTAGGCCCGCTGGTATTTTACGAACTTCTTCGAGTAGAAGGCTACTGGCCTATGTACTTCACTTCGTTCTTGAGCCAACATGGCCCCTATTCCAACGTCGCTGGCGTCCACGTACAGAATAAAACCGGCTGAAAAATCTGGAGATATCAATACTGGGGCCTCCGTCAACAATTTCTTGGTCTTTTCAAAAGACTCTTGGCAGGCCCCTCCCCATCTCCATCTTACATTCTTGGAGAGTAGCTCGGTTAGGGGATGCGCTACCGTGGAGAAATTCCGGCAGAACCCACGATAGTACCCTATCATTCCGAGGTACCTGAGCAACTCCTTGCGCGTCTTGGGCACGGGGTATTCCTTTATGGCTGCAACTTTGTTATCAACTGGAGTGACTTCACCTTGGCCGATGACAAAACCGAGGTACTCTAAGTGAGCTTTCCCGAACTCACTCTTGGCCAAATTTACAGTCAGGTTAGCCTCTTCTAACCTTCTGAATAATTCCCCAAGTCTCTCCAGATGCGTCCCCCAATCGTCGGCGTACACGACGATGTCATCGATGTAAACCGTGCATCCTGCTGCACCCCTTAACAGCTCGTTCATCATTCGCTGGAAGCAGCTGCCGCTATTTTTCATGCCGAAGGGCAACACCTTGTACTGGTACAGCCCATCAGGAGTCGCGAAAGCTGATATCTTCCTGGCCTCAGGAGTCAGGGAGATCTGGTAGTACCCCTTGAGAAGATCGACCTTGGATACATACCGTGCACTGCCCACCTGGCCAATGCAGTCACTCACTCTTGGCATGGGGTGAGAATCCGCCACAGTGATGGAGTTCACCCTCCTGTAATCTGTACAAAAGCGGTATGTTCCGTCGCTTTTCCTCACCAACAGGCACGGGGAACTCCACTCACTTTTGCTGGGCTCCGCAAGGTCGTTCTCAAGGAGGTACTCCACCTCCTTTCTCATCAGCTCTCGCTTCTCTGGGCTCACCCTGTACGCGCTCTGTTTGACGGGCCTGGCGTCCCTCACCTCCACCTCGTGCGTCACACTCCGGTGTCGTCGGGGCACGTCGGTGAAGAGGGAGGCATTCTTTCTCAGTAGGTCCGTCAGGTCCGCTCTCTGTTGCCCTTCCAGATGCGACAGCTTGTCCTTGATGTTTGCCAGACTCTCAGTGTTGGTGAGACGGGTGCCATCCGCCCTGGACCACTTTCCTTCCTCCTCCGGGAGTTCTTGGTCCACCTGTACGCTTAGAACTGTCTTCTGCTGGGGTTCCCGGGTCATCGTTCCTTCCTGCCTGGCGGTTCCTCCTTCCACAGTGAAGAAGGGCTTCAGGCGGTCCACGTGACACACCTGTTTCTTTCGGGATCTGTCCGACTTCCCAATTTCATACGACACCGGACCCAACCGTCGCAGCACTTGGTATGGTCCCTCGAACCGTGACTCGGTCACCCTACCTTTGCCTGGAAGCAAGACCATTACTTGGGACCCGACCTGGAAATCCCTCTGCGTAGCTCTCTTGTCGTACCACTCCGACATCTTACGCTGCGCCTCCTTCAGGTGCTTCCCAGCCAGTTCCTTCGCTAGAGTGAGACGTTCTTTAAACTTCTGGACATATTCGTTCACCGTTCCCACGGTCGCTGCCGGTGTCCATTGATCCCTCAGCATGGACAGGGGACTTCTCACCTCGTGTCCATACACTAGCTGGAATGGTGAGAATCCTAGTGATTCTACCACCGCGTTGCGTATGGCAAATAACGCGGGGTATATAGCCTCATCCCACTCAGCCCCCTGTTCTGCGCAGAACACTCTCAGCACAGTCTTCAATGTGGAGTGGAATCTTTCGATCGCCCCCTGCGACTGCGGTCGGTAGGGCGACGATCGAATCTGAGTCACTCCCCATCCTGCCATCGTCTGTCGGAACCACTTCGACTGAAAAATGCTTGCGCAGTCTGTCTGGATCTCCTTGGGCATCCCTACCCACGAGAAAAATCGCTGCAGTTGGCTGGCTACTCCTTGCGATGTTAAACGTCGCATCGGGACGGCTTCCGGAAACCTGGTGGATGTGCACATTATTGTCATTAGGTAGGTGTTCCCTTTCTTCGTCCTTGGCAAAGGACCCACTCCATCAACTAGCAGACGCTCGAAAGCAGGCCCAAACGCTGGAACAGGGATCAATGGGGCCTTCGGTATCGCGGACTGGCTCTTCCCTGCCCTCTGGCATGGTAAGCACGTCTTACAATAGCGCCTCACCTCGGCGTCCATACCTGGCCAGTAAAAGTAATCCCTGATCCTTCGCAGCGTCTTCGTCACTCCCAGGTGACCTGCAGAGTCCACGGAGTGCGCTAGGTCCAACACGGCCGCTCGGCACTGGGCCGGCAACACTACCTGGTGCCTCGTGCTTAGGGACTCTTCCCCGGCCTCCACCCTCACAGGTCTCCACTGCCTCATCAGCATGCCGTCTTGTAGGTACAAATGAGTAGCCTTCTCAGGACCAACACGTCCTCCTTGGGCCTCACTAATCAAATCGGGGAACTCCTCCTGCTGCAACTGTTCAAGACGAGCGCGGTCTACCCCTAGAGAACTGGTGAGGGTCACCTGCAACTCACCACTTGGGCTGTCTCCGCCCTCCGCTCGTTCTCCGGGTTCTACGAAGAGGCGATCTATTCCCGGGCTGTCAGTTGTCTCCTCAGCCCCATCAGATCCACAACCTCCTTGTTCTTCGCGTCGTCTTGGTATCACCGCACAAACTGGGAACGCCACTGGTGCGATTCCCTTCTCGCCCCCACAGGCGTTCCACTCTCCGCCCGTCTCCTTGTATTGTTCTAGGCATTCTTCGCCTTTCACAAGATTCGGAAGGACATATCCTCCACACGCGTCATTCCCCAAGATGACCTGCGCCTCCATCTTGGGCATTGATGTACAGACTCCCACCACTAGGGTCTGGCAGCCATAGTCGGAATTTAAAGTCACCTGGTGTAGGGGCATCCTCACTGGGCCTCCCACAGTGGTCACACTTGCCACCCCCACACTGGTACTTTCGTAACCTTCGGGGAACAGGGTTTCACTTACCAGGGTAAAGTCAGCCCCGGTGTCTCTTAAGATCTTCACGGGGATGGGGTCTGCGTCCCCCATCCTTACGGTTCCTTGACACACGAATGGGTGAACTTTCTTCTCCCCACTCAGCACGGGTTCATCCCGCACTCTCTCGGCCCTCTGGTCCTCGAACATCACTAAAGCAATGTGTCCCCGCTGCTTAGGGCGTCTGCATTCCCGTGCGACGTGTCCGGGTATTCCGCAATTGTAGCAGCGGCCCCTCGGCGGAGACCATCCGCCACCGCTCGCCTTAGCACTGCCTCCTGAGGCCGTCGCACCCTGCGTCTTTCCCGCACCGCTTGTTGGCTCCTTGGTCGCAACGACAGCTCCCGAGCTCTCCGCTTGGTTCTTCTTGATTGGTTCTACAGTACCTTTTGATCCTCGGGTGTTCCAACTTGAGAGGTGGGATTTGGGAGAACTCGCTCCTGTCCTCCATCCATCCGTCCTCCTATAACTCCGATCGTTTCCGACGTATGCGGGTGGTCGGTTCTGTCCCTCTCGGCGTGGGCGTAGGGCTTCTTCTAACATGTCGGCCCGGTCGGCTGCGGCCCTCAGGTCCTTTATGTCCGCCTCCTTTATCCTCATCCTGATCTCAGGAGAGAGCACGGACATAAACTTTTCCATGGCCATTAGTTCCTTGACCTCTTCGACCGACCTTGCTTCTTCAGAGTCCAGCCACTTAAAGAGCTTTCTTTCTATGTCCCTCGCCGTCTCCGCATACGACTTTCCTGGCAACCGGGTACATTCTCTAAACCTCTTCCGGTAACACTCTGGCGTGAGCTTAAAGGAACGGAGCACAGCTCGTTTTACCGCATCGTAGTTCGTGCATTCTTGGAAGTCGAGCATAGTGAAGGCTTCACGAGCTTCACCTGTGAGCCTCCCTTGGACCAACTCCGCCCACTCCGCCCTCGGCCACCTCTTCATAGCAGCAACTCTCTCAAAGTGATCGAAGAAACTTTCGGCTTCACTAGGCACAAAGACCGGCAGGTCTCGTTCCCTCACTCGTCGGTCTTCCTGTGGCGGGGCAGGGGCACCTAGTCCCAGTTCAGCTCGCTTCAGCTCCACCTCCTGGTTGGCTTCTATTTCCCTTTGTCTCAGCCTAACTTCTCGCTCGTGTTCTTCTCGGCGCAGTTGTGCTTCTCGCTCCTCACGCTTCATCTGTGCTTCTGCTTCTCGCTCCTCTTTGCGCTGCTGTGCCTCTTCTCTCCTCAGCTGCGCTTCTGCTTCTCGCTCTTCCTTGCGCTGCTGTGCTTCTCGCTCTTCTTTGCGCTGCTGTGCTTCTCGCTCTTCCTTGCGCTGCTGTGCTTCTCGCTCTTCCTTGCGCTGCTGTGCTTCTCGCTCTTCCTTGCGCTGCTGTGCTTCTAGCTGCAGCTTCATTATTTCCAGCTTAATGCTGTGCCTGCTGCCGCTGGATCCCCTGCTGCTTCCACCAATACTCAGGTGCTCACCCTCACTGGCAGGTGTTTGGGGCCGTTCCTCCCCCAAAGCTTCGTCTCGAGCCTTTAGCTGAGCCATTATCTCTAGTCTTCTTTCACCAACTCAGGCAGATTTCAGCTTTATTCCAAAATAATCCGCTATAGCCTGTAACTGTGCCTTGGTGCACTCTTCCAGCACCTGTTCGTCTCTAGAGTCAATAAACCTCGCTACTTTATCATCCTCCATCTTGTGCTACGAGTGATAACCTTCACCTGATCTCTAACACCACTGCCAAGTACCACTGCAACCTTTACTTCGATTGGGATCCTGGCGAGGTCGCCAATGTTGGGGTTTCACCTCTCTATTATTCTCTACCCTTACTCTGGGGTGAGCAATAGTTATGCTCAAGGTAATTCACCGTAGCCCTGCGGGTCTTCCCTCGATCCTCACGGCGCCACTGCACGCCAGGAGAGTCTCCCAGTCAATCTTAACGGCCTCTAATTAAGAAAGAGTGAGAACACGACTCGTGCATATCGACTGTCGTGTGCCCTCCCCAACAATAGGGCTCTACGGTTATTCACAAGATCGCTAACAGGTGTTTAAGGTGGCCAGTAACACCATCAGTGGACTGGTGTATTCAGTGGTAGCCTTGGCAAGGTCACACTCAAAGATCAGGAATCAGGCAGGTACTTATTGTTACCACTCTATGCTTACAGGTATAGTATAGCCACAAGATCAATGGAGGGGATGATAAAAACACAAAGAGAGTTTTGTATTTTACTTAAAATGTATGAAAGATGTCACAAAGCCAAACAACAACAAATAAATCAGCAAATCCTGACGCGGCCGGAAGTTCCCACGAATAGTCCGCGATCATTAGGTGGCAACACCTCCCCCTCCTCATCAAGTGTCAAGAACAGCTGATCGCAATGGACTCTCCGCGCGAAATTTGCTTGTTTGCTAGATTCACGCGCGCGGTTTCTTTAAATTCTCCAATATTACTAGAAACTCGCACACTCGATATTGGCACAAATAAACCGAATTACTTAGTTACACTGTACTCAGGCTCAAACAGTCTTTTCTACAATCAATTCTACAATGATTCACTGTAATGGTCTTACACTGTTATTTATCCAACAATATATTTTGAAATATTAACACGGGAGTTTTCAGTACTTTCTCTCGTGGGCGATAACGCAATAATTCACTGTACTCACAAATGGTTATTCACTGAATGAACATAGACATATATATGGTATATAAATCAATCATCAATACATGGAAAATAAATAGTTTCTGGGCACATAGCCTAACCTCCGAATACTGGCATAATATTATATATAATTTACCACTATATGTTCATATCAAAAAATCTATAGAAAGATATACACACCACAGTAAATTTATCACTGGTTCCTGGTGCCTGTACACACCAATAATCAACATGAATATTACAAGTACTCTTGATAGTACTGTCTAGCACACTGGTGCTTTACCGTGACATAGGTGAGACTTGCTCACGACATATAAAATCTTCGGGCTAGATAATATAGCCAAATAATATAGCTAACTAAAGGGGAATGGGGAGGGAACTAGAACCACCTACTTCACCCTATCCTCCGATGAGAGTCGAGATGTAGCTCCTGGTCCTCGTGTCGGGAACGCCCCCACACTACACGTCGTCGTGTCCTACCAGAGCCTCTCGTCGTCCCACCGTTTAGCGCGTCGTCTCCGTGCCTCCTCACTGCAGGTCCGTCCTCCTCCTTGACTTCTTGAAGGTTGGAGTCGGTCTCCTGGCGGTCGTCTTCTCCCAGCAACAGCTGTCGCCTACGTCTCAGCTACAGTCGTTCGGTTTCCCCAAATAGTCCTCTCTTCCTCAGCTACCCAGTGGCTCTGTCAGCCACTACGCTGTCACGAACTGGTGAATTGCCACCGACGTCAACATACGTCACTGCACGGCTTCACTGCTACTGGCACAGTACCTGACTGGAGCACTTGTTGCTCAAATAACCGTCAATTCCCTCTTCTGGTTCAACACATGAACTAGGGAAGACTTCTCAGAGTACTGGCGGAATTCCGGTGACGCATAAATCCACGGGAGCTGGAATAACTGTCCGACTGACAGGACCACTCGTCGCACGCCCAACCTCTATGACGTGTCATGTCTGACTGCTGGCGCCAGCCCGGCTCGCGGGCCGGACCCCAGTCCTTCGTGACGTCACTTTTGCCACGGGAAGTTTTCATTGGCTCCCGGTGCCATACTGCTGTCGGTGACCAATCCGGTGCCACTGACGTCACACGGTTTTGGCGGGAGATCAGGGAGGTAAGCGCCATCTTGGCTCCCTAAAGGGCCTAAACCACAGGCCAAAATATCACTATTTCACAAATTTCTCGGCTCTCCGAGAACACTTCACTCTCTCCCATATATCAAATTGTAGCCTGCAACGTAGAGAACGCTTGGGAAAAGTAGACATGACTCTTACTGCAGGCGTGGGAGAATTATAAGGGGGGGGGGGGGAACTCCGTCACAATATATATATGTATATATATATATATATATATATATATATATATATATATATATATATATATATATATATATATATATATATATAATATATATATATATATATATATATATATATATATATATATATATATATATATATATATATATAAATTTAGCTACTATTGAGCAATTTATAGTTATTAAAGCACGTATTTGTGTTATGACTATTTATAAAGTAATATCTGATGCTGCTGCCGTTAGGTCGTTTTCTATAGTAACTATAAATATACTATGACTTGTAACAGTTTCACGGGTAATTTCTACAGTTGTTAAACCACATTGGCACTTATGGGTAGAACAAAACACTTTGGAGTACGAGGGACAAATCTTATCAAAATGTCCACGCGGTATTTTTATGCACTGCATACAGTAAATAACACACTGAAGCCAAGGATTGGCGTTGAAGTGTATCCTGTATTCAGCGCATTTGCCGGCACAGGTGAAATGGGCCTAGTTTCACAAATATACATATTTGAGTTGATGGATATGAGACAGCGAAGTTGGATAATGAACAAGTGCTGGAGCTAGTTCAAAGTGATAGCACAAGAGGATTGAGTTAGACTGCCTTTTGGACTGGGGGAGACGCTTATATGGACAGTTCATCTGCTGCCAGATGTACGATTCTGCTTAAATTGCGGTACGACATTTGGGTAGCTATTTTAGTTTTGAACCCATCATTGCATAATGGAATGATTACAGTTGGGGATGACTAAAATGAATATTCTTAAACCTCTGATTAGGTTAGGTTGGGTTGGGGGATGGATAGTCTAGCATTAAATATATACTACATAGATATGCAGCATGCCAAGACCACATTGGCCATCTTGTGACGTCACACCCAGTTTGAAAAGTCAGGTTGAAGTTTTTTTTATTGATATATTAAAAAAAAGTACAAAAACCAGGAACAAGTGCAAAACAACATATGAATACAAACAATCGACCATATAGCAAACATCATGAAACAGACATAAAATACATACAAAGGGTCACAGGAAAACACACAGGACACAAGCAAAGAATCCCACAAACAGCATGGGACAGAAAACGCATATAATACACAACAAATAAATGACATAAGAACAATAATAAAAACGTACAAGAAAAAATATAAAAAAATCACAACAAATGTACAGAAAGCCAACAACCTCAAGAACAGAAAAGGGGAGTAAATAAAACATAAGCACGGGCAGTCCAACCCCGCACACAAAGGAGCAGAACCTGACACAAATGAGGGCACCAACGACAAATAAACATTAAATCCAAAAACTATATATTAGAGAATAAATAACATAAAATATGTACAAAAAATAAAGCAATTACAAGGACAAAGAAATAATCACTCGCACACACAACCCATGCGACATACACAACCACACCACCCCCACACCAAGACGCCCGCCACCCCAACACACGGGGCGCGCAACGACAGGAAAGAAGGAACATCAAACACCCACATCTGCACACAACCACAACACAAACACCCATGTCAAAGGCAAAGCACAAAACAAATCGTAAACACAACAAAACAGGCCACACAGGAGCCAGGAACAAACACCCACACCACACACGCACAGACAAGGACACCCACCAGTGCACGGAGGCACTGGGAAAACATCACGCACAACACAGACATAAATCATCCACACTAATCACTCATACTTCTCCGGGTACTCCCGAGCCGGAAACCGTAATCATCCCAAACAAGTAGGTCGCCTTCAGAAAGCTGACATCCAGGAGGCACAGTAGGCCGAGGCATCGAATCCGGCACGTCCATGACGAAACAATGCACCCGCGGAACCCAGATGGTAGATGGGCACCAGGGAACAGGATGCACCACGTCATCAAACTTGAAACACAGAGATATTGAAGATCTGTTGATCACCTCGCCGGACGGGAGGATGAACGGGATGAGTTTCCCCCTGGGAAGCCGTCAGAGGGCTGCACACTCGGAAGCACACCAGGCTGCATAGCGGGCCGCACACCGGCCCGCTATTTTTAAGCGCCGTCGTTCGGCTCACTGGCCCGCTATTTTTAGCGGGCCACACACCGGCCTGCTTACTAGCGTGCACTTCGTTCTATGCCGGGCATCGCACCGAGCCCCGCGGAGGGCGGCACCGCAGACGCCCCAGTGACCCCACCAATCGGAACAGGAGCAGAGCCCCCCAGTCGCACATCCTTCGACAACACCACTACGAGGTCGCAATTACCAGGGCAGCCGCCCACTGAGGAGAGCCACCAGCAAGGGGGCACAGTGTCCAACACATTTGGCACCACAGGAGGCAGCACAGCATCATCATCCATCGCATCACGCTCCTCTGCCTACGTTCGGCGAGGTGACGCATCCCGAGCCGAACGACGGCTCATAAAAATAGGCTGCTGATCGTCGGAACTGTCACCCCCTGCAAGCGGTGCCCCAGAAGAACCATTTGCAGGCGGCCCCAAAGCCGGGGCAGCATGATCACGCAGAACAGCAGCCTCAACGATGCAAGGCAAAAAGCCACTACTAATCAAGGAGACCGGATTCGGAGAAGGAAGAGACACTGCAGGCAGAAGGGTAGACTCCAGCATAGGTGAGGTATCCAGCAAGGGCGACGGAACCGGCAGAGGAGAAGAGGCACGCGTCAACAAGGAAACTACCAGAGGCGACGAGGCAGAGGGCGTGAGCGGAGTCACACACACACCACCGCTCCGACAGCCCCAGGAAGCACATGTTCTTCAGCAGGAGATGCAGGCGCCACCCCTACAGCACCATCCAAGGTCACCACGGAAGCAACCGGATGCGGATTCACCTCCGCATCTACCGAACGGCGAAGGTCCGAAGCAGGTGCCCCCAGGTCCCCCGAGCCCACCGGTGGGGTAGACAGATCAGGTCCAGACAGAGGGACAGCCAGAACGGCCGCAGGAACCACACCAGGCACCTGCACAGAACAAGGATCCGCCGGGGAATCCCCATGCACAGATAAGCGGGAAAAGTCATCCTCCAAGAAAACTGAAGGGTCCTCAGCACGAGGAGCGTCGCAACCAGCCGATTCGCATAGAAAATCCACGAAACGAAACTCTGGATGGAATAGGGCTCTTGATCCGCATGACGAGCATGCGTGTACCCAGCCGGACCCCCTTCAGCCGGCCTGCACTCAAAATTTTGAACCGGTGCTTCACCACCGCACCAAACTGTGTAAACAATGACATAAGTTCCACCTCGGGAAAGGTCACCGGCACGCCGTGAACACTCACAAACGAAAAGGGTTCCCAGGGATCCGAGACCTCCACAGATACAGCCGAAGCCGGAAGAGGAAGTGAGCGCGCATCCCAACGAGCCACAAACTCCTGGTAAACATGTGACGTGGCAAACGACACCGCAACACAGGTAGGCGATAACTTCTCGAGTCCCAGGAGATCGGAGACGTCGACACGGAGCACGTCCAGGAGAGCAATCTCCACAATGATCCAGTCCACAGCAGCAGAAGAATCCAGCTGTACAGTATCCACCCGTCGAATACGGCTGCCAGCCGCTTCCATAACGCCAGGCGAAGCACCGAACAGCGGGCGCTCCACACTTCTCACAGCAAACCGCCACTCAGCAACGGCAAACGACGACTGACAGCTCGAGCCCGACATCTGCACACTCTGGAGGTGCAGCCAGGAATCATCCAAGTCAGGTTGAAGTGGAGCCTTAAGACCTATTTGTTAATGGCCAACCAAACTCTATCCCTATACTGGGTAGTTTTTTGTGACGCCACTAAAACAACAACAACGGATCTCATTGCTGTAGAATGCATTTGTTTTAATATTTAGGTTAGGTTAGTTTGATAGGGCTGATGAATTGAATAACAGAAAAATATGCGCAATGAAACAATGAGCCAGATTTGAGTAGTTACCAGGCATCATCATGACATAGCCCGTGATGTCACTTGCAGAGAACAGTAGAGATTAAGGAATGTGCTAATGAGAGACTGGGTTCTTCCTAGGAACCGCTTGTAACGTTATGTTTTATAGCAACGTACCCTATTGGTGTTTCATACCGCATTGGGGATGATGACATCAGAAAGAAGGTAACTGAATAAGGCCTATTTCAAAACATGCGAGGCCACTTTTACTCAATGCAGTTCATATATATGTACACTGAATGAGTATTTTGATTTGTTATATGCTACAGTAAGGTGTAGGGGGGGGGCATGTTTTTGAGCGATTGAGAGACGTACATAGGACTGGCAGTGAAGGAGGAATTAAATAAAACTGTATGAGTGTTGGTGTAGCCTGTTTTAAAAATTATTTGGATTACTCCTGAAACCCCTGTTGAAGTCACCGTGTTTGGGGGGAGGGGTCTGTTTCATACAAAAAGGGTGATAGTGGATTTTCACTGATATTCACCCTATGCTCGATAAGCAATCCTTGAAGAAAGATTGACAAAGCTTAAACTACATTCTCTAGAAAGGCGAAAAAATACTGGGTGACATGATAGACGTGTGAGAGAATGGACATGTCAAAGGGGGATATTAAAAGCTTATTAAACATATCAACACGAGACAGAACACCAAACAATGGGTATAAACTGGATAAGTTTTAGATTTTAGGAAAAAGACCTGGGCAAATAATATTTGGTAACAGGGGGTGAATGCTAAGATACATGTTAGTTCACGCTCTGTCTTGCTCCCCTTTGTTTCATATGAATAGATTTCCTTCATGCCTATGCTCAATAAACGATCCTTGACCGGACATTAAGTATAAAACTTCTATATAAGTAAGGGGAATAAATAGGAGCTTCTGAATATTAATGGAGTTACATTATTCATGTGTATAAATGTAGAAAAAAAGGGATACTAATTGGGAATAGACCTACTGAAGTTTATCTAATAGCGACAGTTAGTGTTCGGTAAACATAGATTGGAAGTAAATAGGCGATTTGAAATAGACTAGGGATGACATTATTGTACATTCGGTTTCAGGATCACTGGGTTTACACAAAACACACGACTCATAGACCGGCTTTTCAATCCCCTTGAGCGAAATGATATGACCTGGAGACGAGCAATCACTCGCTGGGGTAACGAAAACGGACTGGACCATAGACCGGCTTTTTAATCCCCTTGAATGAAATGGCTGGATCCAGAAGACTAGCAATCACTCACTGGGGTAACGAAAACGGACTGGGCCATAGACAGGCTTTTCAATCTCTTTGAATGAAATGCTAAGACCTGGAGACGAGCAATCACTCGTCGAGGTAACAAAAAAGACATGACTCACTGACTTTCCCTTTGAGGATGGGAGTGAAGCCCCGTTGAGGTAATGAAAAAGACACGATTCACTGACCGTCCCCTCGAGGATGGGTGTAGAGCCTCGTCAAGGTACCGAAAAAGACACGACTCACTGACCGTCACCTCAAGGATAAGAGCAGAGCCTCGTCAAGGTAACGAAAAAGACACAACTCACTGCCCGTCCCCTTGAGGATGGGAGCGGAGCCCCGTCAGGGTAATGAAAAAGACACGACACACTGACCGTCCCCTTGAGGATGGGAGCAGAGCCCCCATCAGGGTAACGAAAAAGACACGACACACTGACTGTTCCCTTGAGGATGGGAGCAGAGCCACCGTCAGGGTAACGAAAAAGACACAACACACTGACCGTCCCCTTGAGGATGGGAGCAGGGGCCCCGTCGTTTAGTTTAGTTAATTTATTATGCACCCCATACCCATCATGTGGGCGGTAGTGGAAAGGGTTACATAGGCACATAATGGGCTCAGGGACTGAACCCCACAATTAATTTAGCTAAGCAAGTTACAATCTTGATGAGCTAGTTAAAAAATTCAGTATAAGTCGTCACATCAACAGTGGGTTCGGGTAACGGAAAAGTCACAACTCACTGATCGTCCCCTTGAGGATGGGAGCGGAGAACCGTCAGGGTAATGAAAAAAGAGTCGATTCACTGAACGTCCCATGAAAAAAGCAAAAGACAAGGTCAGTGAGTCATCCCACTACTGACAGCGCTCGAGATTCGTGGTCCTAGGGCCCGGGGTTTGATCCCCCAGCACCGCTGGAAAAACAAATTGGCAGAGTTTCCTTGACCCTGATATTCCTGTTACATAGCAGTAAATAGGTATTTGGGAGTTAGAGAGCTGCTTCGGGCTGCTTCCTGTGTATGTGTGTACTCACCTAGTTATACTCACCTAGTTGTGTTTGCGGGGGTTGAGCTCTGGCTCTTTGGTCCCGCCTCTCAACCGTCAATCAACAGGTGTACAGATTCCTGAGCCTATTGGGCTCTATCATATCTACACTTGAAACTGTGCATGGAGTCAGCCTCCACCACATCACTTCCTAATGCATTCCATTTGTCAACCACTCTGAAACTAAAAAAGTTCTTTCTCATATCTCTGTGGCTTATTTGGGCACTCAGTTTCCACCTGTGTCCCCTTGTGCGTGTGCCCCTTGTGTTAAATAGCCTGTTTTTATCTACCCTATCAATTCCCTTCAGAATTTTGAATGTGGTGATCATGTCCCCCCTAACTCTTCTGTCTTCCAGTGTGTGTGTGTGTGTGTACTCACCTAATTGTGCTTGCGGGGGTTGAGCTCTGGCAATTTGGTCCCGCCTCTCAACTGTCAATCAACTGGTGTACAGATTCCTGAGCCTACTGGGCTCTATCATATCTACATTTGAAACTGTGTATGGAGTCAGCCTCCAGCACATCACTTCCTAGTGCATTCCATTTATTAACTACTCTGACACTGAAAAAATTCTTTCTAACGTCTCTGTGACTCATCTGGGTACTAAGTTTCCACCTGTGTTCCCTTGTTCGTGTCCCACCCGTGCTGAAGAGTTTGTCTTTCTCCACCCTGTCAATTCCCCTGAGAATTTTGTAGGTGGTTATCATATCTTCCCTTACTCTTCTGTTTTCCAGGGATGTGAGGTTCAGCTCCTTTAGCCTTTCCTCGTAGCTCATTCCTCTCAGTTCCAGGACGAGCCTGGTGGCATACCGCTGAATCTTCTCTAACTTTGTCTTGTGTTTAACTAGGTATGGACTCCAGGCTGGAGCTGCATACTCCAGGATTGGTCTTACATAAGTGGTATACAGGGTTCTGAAAGATTCCTTACACAAGTTTCTGAAGGCAGTTCTTATGTTGTCCAGTCTAGCATATGCCGCTGATGATATTCTTTTGATGTGGGCCTCTGGGGACAGGTTCGGTGTGATATCAACCCCCAGATCCTTCTCTCTATTTGACTCTTGCAGGATTTCCCCTCCCAGATGATACCTTGTGTTCAGCCTTCTGCTCCCTTCGCCTAATTTCATCACCTTACACTTTCCTGAGTTGAGCTTTAGCAGCCATATTCTAGACCATTCCTCCAGTTTATTTAGGTCATCCTGTAGTCTCTGTCTATCTTCATCCGTCTTGATTCTTCTCATAATTTTTGCATCATCAGCAAACATCGAGAGGAATGAGTCTATACCCGCTGGAAGATCGTTCAAATATATTAGAAACAGGATGGGTCCAAGTACTGAACCCTGTGGGACTCCACTGGTGACATCTCGCCTCTCTGATGTCTCCCCCCCCCTCACCGTTACTCGCTGTTTCCTGTTGCTTAAGTACTCCCTTATCCACTGGAGCACCTTCCCTTTTACTCCAGCCTGTTGCTCCAACTTTTTTAACAGCCTTTTATGGGGTACTGTGTCAAAGGCTTTTTGGCATTCCAGGAAAATGCAGTCGGCCCACCCTTCTCTTTCCTGCCTAATTTTCGTTGCCTGGTCATAAAATTCTATTAAACCTGTGAGGCACGATTTACCATCTCTGAACCCATGTTGGTGGTGCGTTACAAAGTTATTTCCCTCCAGATGCTCTACGAGCCTTTTCCTCACGATCTTCTCCATCACCTTGCATGGTATACATGTTAAGGAAACTGGCCTGTAATTCAGTGCCTCTTGCCTGTCACCCTTTTTGTATATTGGGACCATGTTAGCTGTCTTCCAACTTTCTGGTAAGTCTCCTGTTTCCAGTGACCTGTCATACACCATAGAGAGTGGCACACTTAGTGCTTCTGCACCTTCCTTTAGTATCCATGGTGAGATTCTATCAGGCCCAACAGCCTTTGTCACATCCAGCTCCAGCAGACACATTTTGACCTCATCACTAGTGAGGTTAAATTCCTCCAAGGTTGCTTGGTTTGACGGCTCCTCATTTAGTGCAGGGCCTTCTCCTTGTTCTATTGTGAAGACCTCCTGGAATCTCTTGTTGAGTTCTTCACACACCTCCTTGTCATTCTCTGTGTATCTGTTCTCCCCTTTTTGCAGCTTCATCAATTGTTCCTTCACTGCTGTTTTCCTCCTGCTGTGGCTGTGGAGCAGCTTTGGTTGGGTCTTGGCTTTACTTGCGATGTCATTTTCAAACTGTCTCTCTGCTTCCCTCCTCACTCTGATGGCCCTCATTTCTCCTCATTTCTGGCCCTCTGGTATCTCTCCCTGCACTCTGGTGTTCTGTTATTTCTGTAGTCTCTCCATGTTCTTTTACTCAGTTGTTTCGCTACCTTACATTCCTGGTTGAACCACGGGTTTTTCTGTTGTTTTTCGTTTTTCTCCTTTTGGACGGGGATAAACCTGTCTGCAGCTTCCTGGCACTTTTGGGTGACAAAATCCATCATGACCTGCACATTCTTGTCTCAAAGTTCTGTTTCCCATGGTATTCCCCTGAAGAAGTTCCTCATCTCGTCATATTTTCCTCTTCGGTAATTCAGTCTTTTCCTCTCCGCTCCCATCCTTGGATAGGTTATGCCTACCTCCACCAAGTACTCAAAGGTCAGTACACTGTGGTCACTCATTCCTATGGGGGCTTCAAATTTGACTTCCCTTATTTCTGACTCATTCAGGGTGAATATCAAGTCGAGTCTAGCTGGTTCATCATTGCCTCTCACTCTTGTGGGTTCCTTGACATGCTGGCTCAGAAAATTCCTTGTTGCCACTTCCAAGAGTTTACAACTGTAAACTCACACACACACAACTGTGTGTGTGTGTGTGTGTGTGTGTGTGTGTGTGTGTGTGTGTGTGTGTGTGTGTGTGTGTGTGTGTGTGTGTGTGTGTGTGTGTGTGTGTGTGTGTGTGTGTGTGTGTGTGTGTGTGTGTGTGTGTGTGTGTGTGTGTGTGTGTGTGTGTACTCACCTAGTTGTACTCACCTAGTTGTGTTTGCAGGGGTTGAGCTCTGGCTCTTTGGTCCCGCCTCTCAACGTGTGTGTGTGTGTGTGTGTGTGTGTGTGTGTGTGTGTGTGTATGTGTGTGTGTGTGTGTGTTTGTTTGTGTGTGTGTGTACTCACCTATTTGTGCTTGCAGGATCGAGCATTGGCTCTTGGATCCCGGCTTTCCAGCCATCTGTTGTTTACAGCAGTGGCTCCTGTCCCATTTCCCTATCATACCTAATTTTAAAATTATGAATAGAATTTGCTTCCACAACCTGTTCCCCAAGTGCATTCCATTTTTCCACTACTCTCACGCTAAAAGAAAACTTCCTAACATCTCTGTGACTCATCTGAGTTTCCAGTTTCCACCCATGTCCCCTCGTTCTGTTATTATTACGTGTGAACATTTCATCTATTTCCTCTTTGTCAATTCCCCTGAGTATTTTATATGTTCCTATCATATCTCCACTCTCCCTTTTTTTCTCTAGTGTCATAAGGTTCAGTTCCCTCAGACGTTTTTCATATCCCATCCCTCGTAACTCTGGGATAAGCCTCGTCGCAAACCTCTGAACCTTCTCTAAATTCCTTATGTGTTTCTTCAGGTGGGGGCTCCATGAAGGCGCGACATGCGCTAAGACTGGTCTCACGTAGGCAGTGTAAAGCGCTCTAAAAGCCTCGTCATTTAGGTTTCTGAATGAAGTTCTAATTTTCGCCAGTGTAGAGTACGCTGCTGTTGTTATCCTATTTATATGTGCCTCAGGAGTTAGATTAGGTGTCACATCCACTCCCAGGTCTCTTTCTCCGAATCGTTACAGGTAGGCAGTTCACCTTCACTGTGTACTGTCCTTTTGGTCGTCTATCACCTGATCCCATTTCCATAACTTTACATTTACTGGTGTTGAACTCCAGTAGCCATTTCCCTGACCATCTCTGCAACCTGTTTAAGTCCTCTTGGAGGATCCTACAATCCTCATCTGTCACAACTCTTTTCATTAATTTTGCGTCATCCGCAAACATTGACATGTATGATTCCACTCCTGAAAACATATCATTTACGGATATTAGAAAGAGGATTGGGCCCAGCACCGATCCTTGAGGTACTCCACTCGTTACTGTTCGCCAGTCCAACTTCTTTCCCCCTTACCATTACCCTCTGGCTCCTTCCTGTTAGGTAGTTCCTCACCCATGCTAGGGCCTTTCCGCTTACTCCTGCCTGCCTCTAAAGTTTGTAAAGCTGTCTCATGTGTGGTACTGTATCAAAGGTCTTTTGCCAGTCAAGAAATATGCAGTCTGCCCAGCCTTCTCTGTCCTGCCTTATCCTTCTTACTTTGTCATAGAATTCTAAAAGGTTTGTTAGGCATGATTTCCCTGTCCAGAACCCATGTTGGTGCTTCTTTACAAACCCAATGCTCTCCAGGTGCTCAACAAGTCTTAGCCTAATTATTCTTTCAGGTATTTTGCAGGGGATGCTTGTCAGTGATACGGGTCTGAAGTTAAGTGCCTCCTCCCTATCACCTTTCTTGAAAATCGGTACGACATTTGCCTCCTTCCAGCAACTGGGCAATTCTCCCAATGCATTCAATACTTCCTAATGCATTCCATTTGTCAACTACTCTGACACTAAAAAAGTTTTTTCTAATATCTCTGTGGCTCATTTGGGCACTCAATTTCCACCTGTGTTCCCCAGTGTGTGTGCCCCTTGTGTTAAATACCCTGTCTTTATCAACCCTGTCGATTCCCTTGAGAATCTTGAATGTGGTGATCATGTCCCCCCTAACTCTTCTGTCTTCCAACGAAGTGAGGTTTAATTCCCGTAGTCTCTCCTCGTAGCTGATACCTCTCAGCTCGGGTACTAGTCTGGTGGCAAACCTTTGAACCTTTTCCAGTTTAGTCTTATGCTTGACCAGATATGGACTCCATGCTGGAGCCGCATACTCCAGGATTGGTCTGATATATGTGGTATATAATGTTCTAAAAGATTCCTTACACAAGTTTCTAAAGGCAGTTCTTATGTTAGCCAACCTGGCATATATTGCTGATGTTATCCTCTTGATATGAGCTTCAGGGGACAGGTCTGGTGTGATATCAACCCACTGGTCTTTCTCTCTCTCTGACTCTTGAAGTATCTCATCTCCCAAATGATACCTTGTATCTGGTCTCCTGCTTCCTACCCCTATCTTCATTACATTACATTTGCTTGGGTTAAACTCTAACAGCCATTTGTTCGACCATTCATGCAACTTGTCCAGGTCTTCTTGAAGCCTCAAGCTGTCCTCCTCTGTCTTAATCCTTCTCATAATTTTGGAGTCGTCAGCAAACATTGAGAGGAATGAGTCTATACCCTTTGGGAGATCATTTACAAATATCAGAAACAGGATAGGTCCAAGCACAAAGCCCTGTGGGACTCCACTGGTGACTTCACGCCATTCTGAGCTCTCACCCCTCACTGTAACTCTCTGCTTCATATTGCTTAGGTACTCCCTTATCCACTGGAGCGCCCTACCAGTTACTCCTGCCTGTTTCTCCAGCTTATGCATCAACCTTTTATGGGGTACTGTGTCAAAGGCTTTCCGGCAGTGCAAAAAATTGCAGTCCGCACATCCTTCTCTTTCTTGCTTAATCTTTGTCACCTGATCATAGAATTCTATCAAGCCTGTAAGGCAAGATTTACCTTCCCTGAACCCATGTTGATGGGTTGTCACGAAGTCTCTTCTCTCCAGATGTGTTACTAGATTTTTTCTCACAATCTTCTCCATCACCTTGCATGGTATACAAGTTAAGGACACTGGCCTGTAGTTCAGTGCCTCTTGTCTGTCACCCTTTTTGTATATTGGTACTACATTAGCATTCTTCCATATTTCTGGTAGGTCTCCCGTTTCCAGTGACCTACTATACACTATGGAGAGTGGCAAGCAAAGTGCTCCTGCACACACTTTCAATACCCATGGTGAGATTCCGTCCGGCCCAACAGCTTTTCTCACATCCAGCTCCAATAGGTGATTCTTGACCACATCTCTTGTAATTTCAAACCTTTCCAAGGTCACCTGGTTTGCTGCCACATCTCCTCCCAGCAAACACAAATCATATAGAAAACGTTCATCTATCTCTTCCCATAGGTGTAGGAATGACTTGCATTGAGAATGGTGCAGGAGAGCCTTTGAGAAATTTTTAATCCAAAAATCCAAACACATAGGTTTTATAATAAATTGTTTTTCTACAACTATTTTGTTCCTAATGTATTACAAATAGTTTTTACATGTTTAAATATAAATTTTATGGAAGTTTTTTGTAAAATTCATTAATAAATTGTGAATGATATATAATGGTTGAATGAAACCTTCAAAATACATTTAGTTATTCTATGATCAGAAAAAGTAATTTTTAAATTTCCTAAAAATCATTCTTTTTAACACATTTTGACTCCTTATGTATTCCACTAAACACTAATGTCATGTTTAAATATAAAATGTATGTATTATTCCCTAAAATAATTCATATAAATTGTAAATGTTGCTCAATACCAGTGTGAAAGATTCTGAAGACTTTTTGTTGTCCTACATTCTCAATGTTTACATGTTTACATTCTCTGAAGTATAGTTGTCAAGGCTGTGTCCTTCACTCTCACCACAGATTCTTACATTCCTCTGCATGCTCAACTATAATTGTTTCCATTCTGAATCTCCATGGACATTTGTATCCAAAATGAAACCAACGTGGTTTCCTTCAGTGCCTTCAGCAGCCAGCACATTTGCTCATTCATTTCCTCAGATTCAAGGAGGAGGAGGGCAAGAAGGAAGGACGAGGAGGGCGAGGAGGAAAGAGGAGGATGAGGAGGAGGGAAGAGGGCGAGGGCGAGAAGGAAGGAGGAGGAGGGTGAGGAGGAAGGAGGGTGAGGAGGAAGGAGGAGAGCGAGGAGGAAGGAGGAGTAGGGTGAGGAGGAAAGAAAAGTAGGGCGAGGAGGTAGGAGGAGGAGGGCGAGGAGGAAGGAGGAGGAGTAGAGCGAGGAGGAAGGAGGAGTAGGGCAAGGAAGAAGAAGGAGGAGGGCGAGGAGGAAGGAGAAGGAGGGCGAGGAGTAAGGAGGAGGGCAAGAAGGAAGGAGGAGGAAGGCGAGTAGGAGGAGGTGGAGTGTGAGGAAGAAGGAGTAGGACGAGGAGGAAGGAGGAGGTCGAGGAGGAAGGCGAGGTGGAAGGAGGAGGAGGGCGAGGAGGAAGGAGGAGGACGAGGCAGTCCCCGTGGTGTAGTGGTAAGACACTCGCCTGGCGTTCCGCGAGCGCTATGTCATGGGTTCGTATCCTGGCCGGGGAGGATTTACTGGGCGCAATTCCTTAACTGTAGCCTCTGTTTAACGCAACAGTAAAAATGTGTACTTGGATGAAAAAACGATTCTTCGCGGCAGGGGATCGTATTCCAGGGACCATAGGATTAAGGACTTGCCCGAAACGCTACGCGTACTAGTGGCTGTACAAGAATGTAACACCTCTTGTATATATCTCAAAAAAAAAAAAAAAAGGAGGAAGGAAGATGGTGAGAAGGAAGGAGGAGGGCGAGGAGGAGGAGGATGGTGAGGAGGAAGGAGGAGGAGGACAAGGAGGAAGGAGGATGGTGAGGACGAAGGAGGAGGGCGAGGAGGAAAAAGGAGGAGGAGGATGGTGAGGAGGAAGGAGGAGGACAAGGAGAAAGGAGGATGGTGAGGAGGAAGGAGGAGGGCGAGGAGGAAGGAGGAGGAGAGCGAGGACGAAGGAGGAGGAGGGCGAGGAGGAAGGAGGAGGAGGGCGAGGAGGAAGGAGGAGGGCAAGGAGGAAGGAGGAGGAGGGCGGGGAGGAAGGAGTAAGGCAAGGAGGAGTAGGGCGAGGAGGAAGGAGGAGGGCGAGGAGGAAGGAGGAGGAGGGCAAGAAGTAAGAATGATGGCAAGGAGGAAGGAGGAGGAAGAGTAGAAAGGAGGAGGAGGGTGAGGAAGAAGGAGTAGGACGAGGAGGAAGGAGGAAGGCGAGGTGGAAGGAGGAGGAGGGCGAGGAGAAAGGAGAGTAAGGAGGGAGGAGGAGGATAGTGAGGAGGAAGGAGGATGGCGAGGAGGAAGGAAAAGGAGGGCGAGGAGGAAGGAGGAGGGCGAGGAGGAAAGAGGAGGAGAGCAAGGAGGAAGAAGGTTGTTACGGCCCTCTCGGGTCGCAACCGGGTTCTTTCTCTGATGTTGTTAGAGGTAGGGTATCCGGCCCCAGGCTAGTAGTGGCTTTCAAGGGATGTGATCCGTAATGCAAGTAAATTAAAGGGGAAGGGAAATAAAGGCAAAAACTTAATAATATAATTGTCACTATCACCATAAATACTATATAAAAGGTTACACAGGGGAGGGTATAAACACTATTATGTACAACGGGGTCTTCCTCTGAAGACTCTGGACGTTCACGGTGCTCGACGATGCCTCGCTCATGGTCCTCTTGTGGCCTCACGACAAATCCTTCGATTCTCTTGAGTCTACCCTGGCCACAGGCCAGCCAAATCACAGTTCCACTAGGGGGCACCGTCGTGGAGGCCATCAACCACAAATCCAGCCCGTAGCTGGCAGGTTCCAATCAGCAATCGACACTTCCCTGTGTCGTGGCACCGATGATGGCTGGTCACAGACGGTATTTCTGGTACCGGTCCGGCGGTCCTTCAGGGAGACGGAAACCTGGAATACAGGGGTCGGATTATTTAGAGTGACAGTGACAGTTAAATCAGTACTCACAGCATACGCCTCTACTAGGCTCACACCTAGTTCCAACAGGGCTGCTCGTACATCGAGGATGGCATTCGCTCTGCCACCGTCAGGTCGACCAATGTTCCGCATAACGCTGAATCCAGGCTCAGCCATCACGCGGGGGGTGTCAACCTGTCGGAAACAATCACTCATCATATCACATCTCGTACCTCCTGTACCAACCATCACCTTCCAGGTCCCTTCTTTGACTGCAACACTCGCAGTGCAAATCTCCAATCCCTGGGATCTCTTCACGATGTTCATGGGAGCTATCATCCGTCGGGTCGTCCACTGGCCCTTACTGAGAGCACACACGAGAATAAAACAAAATACCGCTAAGAAACATTTGGTTATCTCAGGGATAGGTTTCATGAGCCTGAAATGTCCATAGCCAGCTACATCCATTAGCCGGGTTTGGACCGAAGAGGGCTCTAGAACCTTCATACATACCTCACATACCTCCGACGTCTGGGGAATCCCTGGCTGGTTCAATGAACGCTGTACCTTGCCATACCGCAAGTACACATCCGCCTTCGCTCCAGAAGGCGCTGGCTAGTATTACGTCAATCTCAGCTATAGGGAGGGTATCGACTACTGCCAACGCACATGTGCCGCTGAAGTAAGGCGAGTCGAGATTTATCGGCACTAAAAGGGCGATGTACTGCGTCCTAGGAAACCCAACCAGGACAACCTTCTGTCTCCCATCCACACTCACTCCCTCGGGTAACGAGCTACCCACGATCAGGGACTGGGCTGCTCCACTATCTCTGAGCACTACAACTGATCTACCAGTATGATCACTCGTTACGTACCCGCTTGAAGTGTGAGGGGCGAACAAACTTGGTCCTTCCTGCGTAGTCGTAGACTGGCTTCCTGTTGTTGGTGTCACACAGCTCATCAACATCACCTCCCTACGAGCGCCGTTACCTCTTCTGCCTCGGCACATAGCAGCTACATGCCCTTTCTGCCCACAAGTCCAGCACACCGTATTCCTCCTCGGACTCCGGTGTTTCGGACTGTTAGGACTAGTCCTTCGAGGGCTACTTGGGGGCGTCTTCTTAGCGCTTCGTGGGACGGGTCTCTCCTCTTCCTGATGAGGTTTGTCAAACCGGTGTGGGTAATTCCTTGGGACGTACTTAGCAGAAGGCCTATGCGTCAGGATGTATACCTCAGCCATGGTGGCTGCCGCACTTAAGGTCTCCACCTGCTGTTCCTCTAAGTACGTCTTCAGGTCTCCAGACAGACAGTCCTTGAAGTCCTCTAACAGTACGAGCTGCTCGAGGTCTTCTTTGGTCTCCACCTTCCGAGAGGCACACCATTCTTGGAAAAGCCGCTCCTTGATTGTGGCGAATTCGGTGAAAGTGTGCTCTGAGGTCTTTTTCAGGTTCCTAAACTTTTGCCTGTACGCCTCGGGTACCAATTGGTACGCCATGAGCACCACCTTCTTCACCTTGTCATAGTCGCCCGAGTCATCAAGGGACAACGTGGAGTAGGCGATTTGGGCCTTGCCAGTCAAGACAGACTGTATCATGATGGCCCAATTCTCCTTTGGCCACTCCAAAGAGGCTGCGACTTTCTCGAAGGCCGCGAAGAACTTTGAAACATCCTTCTCGTTGAACTTCGGGACCATTTTGATATTCCTTACCGGATCGAAACTACTGGTTTCCGTTGTTGGCCTCCGACCACCTAACCGCAATACTTCTAGCTCATGTTGTCTCTCTCTTTCCTCTCTGTCTCGTCGTTCTTGCCTGTCTCGTTCTTCTCTTTCTCTTTCTCTTTCTCGCTCTTCTTTCCTTTCTTCTAATTCTAAACGCCTCATCGCCATTTCTTTATCTTTCATCTCCATTTCTTTATCTTTTAATTCTCGTTCTAATTCTAACTTCTTCCATTCTATCTCGCGATTTATCTCTAAGGCAAGCATTTTGACTGTAAGAAAGCTAATATTCAGCTCACCTGCATCGCTGTCAATGTCACTGCCTTTATCTTCCTTTTCAGTGGAAGCTATTTCCTCACCTTCTTTTGTACCTTGTGCCTCACCTTCCTGTTTTTCTTCGGCCTTCAAATGCCGGTGAACCTTGGACAAGATCTCCACACGGGAATCACTGGCACGTATCTTTATCTCCAGGTAGGCACTAACTAGTACAAGTTCCTGTTTGCCCAGATATTTCAATCTGGCAAGACAGTCCTCCCTGTTCAGAAAAGCCTGAACATCGTCCAGATCGTCGATGGTCGCTTTTTCTGCCATTGTCACTTGATACACTAGCAGTTAACACACCGCTTCACGTTAGCACTTAAGGCACCGAGCACTGTTCTACGTCAATATTGCACTTTACCGCACCAAACACTGCACTTGCCAATATTGCACGTAATTACTCCGGGCACTGCACTACACAATATTGCACTTAATCACAGCGAGCACCGCACTGCACAATATTGCACTTAATCACAGCGAGCACCGCACTTGCCAATATTGCACTTAATCACAGCGAGCACCGCACTACACAATATTGCACTTAATCACAGCGAGCACCTCGCTATACAATGTTGCACGTAATCACACCGGGCACCGCACTACGGAATATTAGCACTTAATCACAGCGAGCACCGCACTCTACAATATTGCACTGAATCACTCCGAGCACCGCACAGGACGTATAACGTCCTAATAGTCACACACAGGGGGGAATTATTTACAGGGATTACGCCACTTCACCACCCCTGTCAAACATACTTGACAAGGGGTCGGATCCCGCTGGGGATGCCAATTATGTTACGCCCTCTCGGGTCGCAACCGGGTTCTTTCTCTGATGTTGTTAGAGGTAGGGTATCCGGCCCCAAGCTAGTAGTGGCTTTCAAGGGATGTGATCCGTAACGCAAGGAAATTAAAGGGGAAGGGAAATAAAGGCAAAAACTTAATAATATAATTGTCACCATCACCATAAATACTATATATAAGGTTACACAGGGGAGGGGTATAAACACTATTATGTACAACGGGGTCTTCCTCTGAAGACTCTGGACGTTCACGGTGCTCGACGATGCCTCGCTCTTGGTCCTCTTGTGGCCTCACTACGAATCCTTCGATTCTCTTGAGTCTACCCTGGCCACAGGCCAGCCAAATCACAGTTCCACTGGGGGGCACCGTCGTGGAGGCCGTCAACCACAAATCCTGCCCGTAGCTGGCAGGTTCCAATCAGCAACGCTGGTTAGGCCACTCCACGATCGATACTAAGGTCGTGCCCTAGTCAGGAGCCTCGTGTGATCCCACAGGTCACTCTCCTTTCCACAACACCCCAGTGGTTAAGCGTCTTCTTCAGTCAGTCCCGGGTACGACAATCCTTCAGCTGCCACGTCACAGGCAGGCTAACACCTCAGTGTTCATCCGGGGGGGTGACTCACAGCTGCTGCAGCAAATTCTTGGAGACCAGACGGCTGCCTTGGGTAGACTCATCCAACTTCCATTACAGCAGTCCCAGGTCGACTCTGTAATCAGACACGTCATCAGTAAGAGGGACTCTCTAGGGCACGTCACTTACCGGCTCAGACCCAAACGCCCACCTATCCACTCCATAGATGGCGTTGCTGTCTAAGCGCCACCTCACCAGAGGTCAGCAGCGGCTGTGTTATGAGCTGATCAGGACGGGAAACTATCCCTTGTGGCTGGTATTTCCTGTCCTCACTTGATGGCGCCGTCCATTTGGAGGGGGTTTCGTTAGCTGACTCACAGATGGCGCGGTCGTCACTGCTCCGTGCTCGGACGCTGGGCTCGGGTCCGTAACATAGGTGAAGAGGAAGGAGGAGAAGGGCGAGTATGAAGGAGAAGGAGGGCGAGGAGGAAGGAGAAAGAGGGCGAGGAGGAAGGAGGAGGACGAGGGCAAGGAGAAAGGAGGAGGAAGGCGAGGAGGAAGGAACAGAACGAGGAGGAATTAGAAGGAAGAGGGCTAGGTGGAAGGAGGAGGAGGAGTAGGTCTAGGAGGACGGGGGAGGGGGAAGGAGGAGGTGCAAGGAGGAGGATATCAGGGAGGGGGGAACTAAGTGAAGGAGGAGAATAGCAGGGGTAGAAGTAGTAGAGGGGAAATGGGAGAGGGCGAAGAGGAGGAGTCAAGGAAGGGGAAGAGGAGGGGGTGAGGGTAGGGGAAAGAAGTAAGAGAACGGGGGGCTATGGATGGGTAGGGGTAAGAGAAGGGGGGAAGAGGAGGGGGAGGGGGAGGGGTAAGGGAAGTGGGATAAGGAAGGGGGAGGGGGTAAAAGAAGGGGGGATGTGAAGGAAGGGAAAGAGGGGAGGGGTAAGAGAAAGGGAATGAGGAGGAGGAAGGGGAAGAGGAGGGGGTAAGAAGGGAGGAGGGGAGAAGATGGGGAGGGAATGTAACAGGACCTGTGTGAGGCCTGGGGCATATACACTATATGCCTACAACAGTTGCCATGACGTGTTAGGGCGCTGGATTAAACAGGCAATGTCTTAGGTAGATGACTATGGTGTGTTCATCTTCATAAAATACAGCAAGAAAAATAAAGAATCAGATAATAATGTTTTACATAACTTTATCTCCGATTTTACTAATGAATTTAATTAATATTATAAATTGAACACTGCAAGTTGGTGAGGCAGCGACTCCTGTCGGTCCCACCAGGCGAGGGTCAGTAGTAGCCAGCTGACCATCACCCGGGTGGTCCAGTGTTTATACCCGCGCGTAGTGACCATCACCCCCTCCCTCCCCTGCTCTACCCCTTCCTTCTCTTACCCCTCCTCTCTTCCCCTTCCTCCTCATCCCCCCTTCTCTTACCCCTCCTCTCTTCCCCTTCCTCCTCATCCCCCCGCCTTCTCTTACCCCTCCCCCACCTCTTCCCCTTCCTCCTCATCCCCCCTTCTCTTGCCCCTCCTCTCTTCCCCTTCCTCCTCATCCCCCCTCCTCTTACCCCTCCCCTGCCTCTTCCCCTTCCCCCTTATCCCTCCTTCTCTTGCCGCTCCTCTCTTCCCCTTCCTCCTCACCCCCCCTTCTCTTACCCCTCCCCCACCTCTTCCCCTTCCTCCTCATCCCCCCTTCTCTTGCTCTTCCTCTTTTCCCCTTCCTCCTCATCCCCCCCTTCTCTTGCCCCTCCTCTCTTCCCCTTCCACCTCATCCCCGTTCTCTTACCCCTCCCCCCTCCTCTTCCCCTTCCTCCACATTCCTTCCTCCTCCTTCTCGACCTCCTCCTTCTTCTTCCTTCTCGACCTCCTCCTTTCTCTTCGACCTCCTACTCCTCCTTTCTCTTCGACCTCCTACTCCTTCTTTCTCCTGGCTCTTCTCCTCCTTAACCTCCTCTTTTACATCCTCTTCCTTCCTTTTCGTCCTCCTCCTTCCTTTTCGCTCTCCTCCTCCTTCCTTTTCGCTTTCCTCCTCCTTCCTCCTCCATCCTCCTCGCCCTCCTACTTACCTTCCTCCTCCTTCTTCCTCGTCGCCCTCCTATTCCTTCTTTCTCGCCCTCCTCCTCCTCGCTCTCCTTCTTCTTCCTCCTCGCCTTCTTCCTCCTTCCTCCTCGCTCTCCTCCTCTTTCCTCCTTCCTCCTCACTCTCCTCCTTCCTCCTCGCCCTCCTCCTTCCTTTTCGCCCTCCTCCACCTTCCTCCTTACCCTCCTCCTTCTTACCCTCCTCCTCCTTCCTCCTCCTCGCCCTCCTCCTCCTTCCTCCTCGATCTCCTCCTTTCTCCTAGACCTCATCCTCTTACCTGGAATTCTTCTTCCTTCCTCCTCACTCTCCTCCTTCTCCTTCTTCCTCCTCGCCGCCCTCCTTCCTTCTCGCTCTCCTCCTTCCTCTTCGCCCTCCTTCTCCTCCTTCCTCCTTCGCCCTCCTCCTTCCTCCTCCTCCTCCTCCTCCTTCCTCCTCCTCCTTCCTCCTCCTCCTTCCTCCTCGCCCTCCTCCTTCCCCCTCCTTTCATCTCGTCCTCCTCCTCCTATCTTCTCGCCCTCCTCCTTACTCCTCACCCGCCTCCTCCTCCCTCTCCCTCCTCGCCCTCCTCGCTACTACTCCATCCTCCCTCCTCCTCCTTCCTCCTAGCCCTCCACCTCCTCCTTCCTCCTCGCTCTCCTCCTCCATCCTCCTTCCTCCTCGCCCTCCTCCTTCCTTCCTCCTCGTCCTCCTCGCCCTCCTCCTTCCTGCTCCATCCTCCTCCTTCCTCCTCGCCCTCTTCCTCCTTCCTCCTCGCCCAACTCCTCCTTCCTCTTCCTCCCTCTTCGCCCTCCTCCTTCCTCCTCGCCCTCCTCCTCCTTCCTTCTCGCCCTCCTCCCTCCTCCTCGCCCTCCTCCTTCCTCCTCGCCCTCCTCTCCCTCCTTCCTCCTCCTCCTCCTTCCTCCTTGCTCTCCACCTCCTTCCTCCCTCCACGCTCTCCTCCTCCTTCCGCCTTCCTCCCTCCTCGCCCTCCTCCTTCCTCTTCGCCCTCCTTCTACTCCTTCCTCCTCGCCTTGCTCCTCATTCTTCCTTGTCCTCCTTCTACTTCCTCCTTGCCCTCCTTCCTCCTTGGCCTCCTCTTTCCTCCTCGCCCTCCTCCTCCTTCCCCTCCTCCTTCCTCCTTGCCCTCCTTCTCCTTCTTCCTCCTTGCTCTCCTCCTTCCTCCTCGCCCTCCTCCTCCTTCCTCGTCGACCTCCTATTCCTTCCTTCTCGCCCTCCTCCCTCGTCTCTCCTCCTCCCCCTCCTCCTCGCCCTCCTCCTACTTCCTCCTCGCCCTCCTCCTCCTCCTTCCTCCTCGCCCTTCTCCTTCTCCTCCCTCCTCGTCCTCCTCCTTCCTCCTTCTCCTTCCTTCTCGCCCTCCTCCTTCCTTCTCGCTCTCCACCTTACTCCTCACCCGCCGCCTCCTCCCTCTCCCTCCTTGCCCTACTACTCCTCCTTCCTCCTCGCCCTCCTCCACCTTCCTCCTCGCTCTCCTCTTCTTCTTCCTCCTTCCTTCTCGCCCTCCTCCTTCCTCCTCGCCCCACTCCTCCTTCTTCCTCCTCGCCCTATTTCTTCTTCCTCCTCGCCCTCCTCCTTCCTCCTCGCCCTCCTCCTCCTTCCTCCTCGCCCTACTCCTCCTTCCTCCACGTCCTCCTCCTCCTTCCTCCTCGCTCTCCTCCTCCTCCTCCTTCCTCCTCGCCCTCATTCTTCCTCGCCCTCATTCCTCCTCGCCCTTCTCCTCCTCCTCCTTCCTCCTTGCCCTCCTCCTCGCCCTCCTCCTCCTCGCTCTCCTCCTCCTCAATGTCCTCTTTAATTTCCTCCTCTACCTCATTCTCCTTCCTCCTGTGCCTCGACCTCCTCCTTCTTCCTCGATCTCCTCCTCCTTCCTCCTCGACTTCATCCTCATACCTGGAATTCTTCCTCCTTCCTCCTCGATCGCTTCCTAAGAATATGAATAAAAATTATGAATTAACCTTTATTATGACCGTGTTTCATTCTACAAAATGTAGAAATATACTTTTATATTTCTACATTTATATAAATAACAACAATAAAAAACTACGTTTATGAAACATTTAAGGTTGCCACAAGGTTTAAAAAAAAAATTAGCCAACGTTTCGTGCAATACGTTTTAGAAACTTATTTACATCCACACAAAATTACGCATCTAATGTGTGAAAACAAACGTTGCCCCTACTTTCCAACACTTTCCAAATACGTTGTGGCATCCTAAAATTGTTTCCTGGGCTAGCGCCGTGACTTCTCCCTGTTCTATTGTAAAGACCTCCTGGAACCTTTTGTGAGTTCTTCATACACACCTCTTTGTGATTCTCTGTGTACCTGTCCTCGCCCACCCTAAGTTTCATCACCTGTTCATTCACTGTTGTCTTCCTCCTGATGTGACTGTGTAGTAGCTTTGGTTCGGTCTTGGCTGTATTAGCTATATCATTTTCATACCTTTTCTCAGCTGCTCTTCTCACACTAATATACTCGTTCCTGGTTCTCTGGTATCTCTCTCTACTTTCTGGTGTTCTGTTATTACGGAAGTTCCTCCATGCCCTTTTGTTCAGCTCCTTTGCTTTCATACATGTTTGTGTGTGTGTGTGTGTGTGTGTGTGTGTGTGTGTGTGTGTGTGTGTGTGTGTGTGTGTGTGTGTGTGTGTGTGTGTGTGTGTGTGTGCGTGTGTGTATGTGTATGTGAAAAAATTAGTAGTTAGTAACAGTTGATTGATTGACCCCCGCTGGCACAACTAGGTGAATACAACTAGGTGAATGCATACATACACGCACACACACACTGTCTTCTGTTGCTTAGATACTCCGTTATCCAATGAAGTACCTTCCCCTTTCTCTCCTGCCTGCATCTCCAGCTTTTGCCCTACACTGTTTGCAACACTGTTGCAAAATCCAATTCTGTGTACTCACCTAGTTGTGCATTTGGGGGTCGAGCTCTGGCTCTTTGGTCCATCCTCTGAACTGTCAAACAACTGATGTACAAGTTCCTGAGCCAATTGGGCTCTATCCCATCTACACTTGAAACTGTGCATTGAGTCTACCGCCATCACATTACTGCCTAATGCCTTCCATTTGTCAACTACTCTGACACTTAAAAAATACTTTCTAATATCTCTATGACTTATTTGAGCACTAAATTTCCACCTGTGTTCCCTAGTGCGTGTGCCACTTGTGTTAAATAGCCTGTCTTTATCTACCCTATCAGTTTGTTTGAGAATCTTGTATGTGGTGATCATGTCCCATCCAACTCTTCTGTCTTTAAGCGACGTGAGGTTTAATTCCCGTTCCTGGTTACCTGGTTGATACCTGGTTGATGGGGTTCTGGGAGTTCTTCTACTCCCCAAGCCCGGCCCGAAGCCAGACTTGACTTGTGAGAGTTTGGTCCACCAGGCCGTTACTTGGAGCGGCCCGCAGGCCCACATACCTACCACAGCCCGGTTGGTCCGGCACTCCTTGAAGGAAACAATCTAGTTTCCTCTTGAAGATGTCCACGGTTGTTCCTGTAATATTTCTGATGCTCGCTGGTAGGACGTTGAACAACCGTGGGCCTCTGATGTTCATACAGTGTTCTCTGATTGTGCCAATGGCACCTCTGCTCTTCACTGGTTCTATTCTGCATTTTCTTCCATGTCGTTCACTCCAGTACGTTGTTATTTTACTGTGCAGATTTGGGATCTGTCCCTCCAGTATTTTCCATGTGTATATTATTTAGTATCTCTCTCGCGTCTCCTTTCTAGTGAGTACATTTGGAGAGTTTTGAGTCGATTCCAATAATTTAGGTGCTTTATCTCGTCTATGCGTGCCGTATATGTTCTCTGTATTCCTTCAATTTCAGCAATCTCTCCTGCTCTGAAGGGGGAAGTGAGTACTGAGCAGTACTCAAGACAGGACAACACAAGTGATTTGAAGAGTACAACCATTGTGATGAGATCTTTGGACTTGAAGGTTCTCGTAATCCATCCTATCATTTTTCTGACTGACGCGATACTTGCTTGGTTATGCTCCCTAAACGTTAGGTCGTCGGACATCATTATTCCCAAATCCTTGACATGCTGTTTTCCTACTATGGGCAGATTCGATTGTGTTTTGTACCCTGTATTATGTTTAAGATCCTCATTTTTGCCGTATCTGAGTACCTGGAATTTATCACCGTTAAACATCATGTTATTTTCTGCTGCCCAATCGAAAACTTTGCTAATATCTGTTTGTAGTTTATCAATGTCTTCAGCAGAGGTAATTTTCATGCTGATTTTTGTATCATCTGCAAAGGATGACACGAAGCTGTGACTTGTGTTTTTGTCTATATCTGATATGATAATAAGGAACAGCAGTGGTGCAAGGACTGTACCTCTGTACCTTGAGTTACAGAGCTTTTAACTGCGCTCGGACTCGATTTTACTTGATTGACTGTTACTCTTTGTGTTCTGTTCGACAGGAAATTGAGTATCCAGCGTCCTACTTTACCACTTATACCCATTGACCACATTTTGTGTGCAATCACTCCATGGTCACATTTGTCGAATGCCTTTGCAAAATTTGTGTACATGACATCTGCATTATCTTTTTCCTCTAATGCCTCAGTGATTTGGTTATAGTGGTCAAGTAGCTGTGAGAGGCACGATCTTCCTGCTCTAAATCCATGTTGGCCTGGATTGTGGAGGTCATTGGTTTCCATGAATCTAGTGACCTGACTTCTGATCACTCTCTCAAATACTTTAATTATGTGGGACGTTAGTGCAACTGGTCTATAATTCTTTGCCAATGCTTTGCTACCTCCCTTGTGTAGAGGGGCTATGTCTGCTGCTTTAAGCACATCTGGTATCTCCCCTGTGTCCAAGGTCTTCCTCCACACTATACTGAGTGCCTGTGCTACCGGCACTTTGCATTTCTTTATAAATATTGAATTCCATGAGTCTGGACCCGGGGCTGAGTGCATGGGCATATTGTCAATTTATCTTTCAAAATCTGCCACACTCGTGTTGATATCAATTATATTTACAGGTGTTTGAGTATCATTCATAAAGAAATTGTTCGAATCTTCCACTTTCATGCTGAGTATCGGAGTGCTAAACATGTCCTCATACTGCTTTCTTAGGATTTCACTAATTTCTTTGTCATCCTCAGTGTATGAACCTTCGCTAGTACGAATAGGTCTAATACTGGCAGTGGTTTTCGCTTTTGATTTAGCATATGTGAAGAAATATTTTGGGTGTTTCTTTATTTCTTGAATTGCTTTCTGTTCTAGTTGCCTTTCTTCAGTCTGATAGGAATGCTTCAATCTCTGTTTGATTTCTTCAATATCCCTGTTTAAATTATTTCTTCTTTGTATGGAGAGTCGTGTCTGCTTAAGCATTTCCATTAATTTCTTCCTCCTTTTGTAATGTCGTCTGCGTTCTCTTTCTACATTGGACCTCTTTCTGGCTTTCCTCAAAGGAACATGTTTCAGACAGACTTCATATGCTTCAGAAGTCAGTTTTTCTATTCCTTGTGTAGGATTTTTATTTCTTAGAACATTTTCCTATTGAATGTTTGTAAGTTCCCTGTTTATTTTCTCCCAGTCTATCCTCTTATTATTAAAATTGAGTTTATTGAATAGCCCTTCTCGCTTGTTGTTTCTCTTGGGCCTACTACCGTTATTAATGTTAGTTTGCACTTCAATGAGCTTGTGGTTCGAGTACGTAGTGTCTGAGACAGTAATGTCTCTGATTAGTTCCTCATTGTTCGTGAATATCAGGTCCAGCGTGTTTTCGTTCCTAGTTGGTTCTGTAATCTGCTGACTGAGCGAGAATATGTCACAGAATCTCAGTAGTTCTCTGACCTGTGGTTGGTTTTTTCCAGGTTGACTTCTTGCTATGATGTTATTGTTTACTATTGTCCATTTTAAACTGGGTAGATTGAAGTCTCCAAGGAAGATGATATCTGGTACTGGGTTTGCTAGGTTATCAAGGATATTCTCTATTTTGTCGATCTGTTCAGTGAATTCCTCATCTGTTGCATCTGGCGGTTTGTATATTAAAATAATAAGTAGATTCATATTTTCTACCTTTCTACCGTAGTCTTTCCTTGTAGCTCATACCCCTCAGCTTGGGTACTAGTCTGGTGGGAAACCTTTGAACCTTTTCCAGTTTATTCATATGCATGACTAGATATGGACTCCATGCTGGAGCTACATACTCCAGGACTGGTCTGAAATTTGTGGTATACAAAGTTCTGAATGATTCCTTACACAAGTTCTTAAAGGTCGCTCTTATGCTGGATAACCTGGCATATACCGCTGATGTTATCCTCTTGATACGGGTTTTAGAGGAACTGTCTGGCATGATATCGACTCCCAGGTCTTTCTCTCTCTTTGATTCTTGATGAATTTCATCTCCCAAATGATACCTTGTATCTGGGATCCTGCTCCCTACACCTATCTTCATTACATTACATTTGCTTGGGTTTAACTCTATCAGCCATTTGTTCGACCATTCCTTCAGGTAGTCAGCAAACATTGAGAGGAATGAGTCTATACCCTCTTGGAGTTCATTTACGTATATCAGAAACACGATAGGTCCGAGTACAGAGCCCTGTCGGACTTCACGTGGTGACGTGGTCACCTGGTCCACAGTTGACTTCACGCTAATCTGAGGTATCGCCCCTCACTGTAACTCTCTGCTTCCTATTGTTTAGGTACTCCCTAAACAATAGGGAGCAGCAACCGGAGCTCCCCCTACCAGTTACTTCTGCCTGTTTCTCCAGCTTTTGCACCAGCCTCTTATGGTGTACTGTGTAAAAAAGCTTTCCGAATGTCCAAGAAAATGCTGTCCCCTCATCTTTTTCTTTCCTGCTTAATCTTTGTCACTTGATTGTAGAATTATATTAAGCCAGTAAGGCAAGATTTACCCCACCCTGAACCCATGTTGGTGGTGAGACACGAAGTCCCTTCTCTCCAGATGCGCTTCACGGTTTTTTCTCACGATCTTCTCCATCACCTTGCATGGTATACAAGTTAAGAACACAGGCCTGTAGTTCCATGCTTCTTGCCTGTCGCCCTTTTTGTATATTGGGACCACATTAGCCGTCTTCCATATTTCTGGTAAGTCTCCCGTCTTCAGTGACCTTTTATACACTATGGAGAGTGGGAAGCAAAGAGCTTCTGGACACTCTTTTAACACCCATGATGAGAATCCGTCCAGACCAACAATCTTTTTCACGTCCAGATGCCTCTTGACCTCATCTCTTGTAATTTCGAACCCTTCCAAGGCCGCCAGTGCAAGGGTTGCAAGTGTGTGTGTGTGCAAGTGCATGTACGAGAGTGCGTGTGTTTGTGTGTGTGTGTGTGTGGGTGTGTGTGTGTGTACTCACCTAGTTGTACTCACCTAGTTGTGCTTGCGGGGGTTGAGCTCTGGCTCTTTGGTCCCGCCTCTCAACCGTCAATCAACAGGTGTACAGGTTCCTGAGGTTATTGGGCTCTATCATATCTATACTTGAAACTGTATGGAGTCAGCCTCCACCACATCACTTCCTAATGCATTCCATTTGTCAACCACTCTGACACTAAAAAAAGTTTTTTCTAATATCTCTGTGGCTCATTTGGGCACTCAGTTTCCACATGTGTCCCCTAGTACGTGTGCCCCTTGCGTTAAATAGCCTGTCTTTATCTACCCTATCAATTCCCTTGAGAATCTTGAATGTGATGATCATGTCCCCCCCCTAACTCTTTTGTCTTCCAGCGAAGTGAGGTTTAATTCACGTAGCCTCTCCTCGTAGCTCATTCCTCTCAGTTCGGGTACTAGCCTGGCGGCAAACCTTTGAACCTTTTCCAGTTTGGTCTTATCCTTGACTAGATATGGACTCCATGCTGGGGCTGCATACTCTAGGATTGGCCTGACATATGTGGTATACAAAGTTCTGAATGATTCCTTACACAAGTTTCTGAATGCCGTTCTTATGTTGGCCAGCCTGGTATATGTCGCTGATGTTATCCTCTTGATATGGGCTGCAGGGGACAGGTCTGGCGTGATGTTAACCCCCAAGTCTTTCTCTCTCTGACTCATGAAGAATTTCATCTTCCAGATTATACCTAGTATCTGGCCTCCTGCTCCCTACGCCTATCTTCATTACATTACATTTGCTTGGGTTAAACTCTAACAAACATTTGTTCGACCATTCCTTCAGCTTGTCTAGGTCTTCTTGAAGTCTTAAGCAGTCCTCCTCTGTCCTAATCCTTCTCATAGTTTTGGCATCGTCTGCAAACATTGAAAGAAATGAATCAATACCCTCCGGGAGATCATTTGCATATATCAGAAACAAGATAGGACCGAGTACAGAGCCCTGTGGGACTCCACTGGAGACTTCATGCCAATCTTAGGTCTCACCCCTCACCATAACTCTCTGCTTCCTATTGCTTAGGTACTTCCTTATCCACTGGAGCACCTTACCAGCTACACCTGCCTGTCTCTCCAGCTTATGTACCAGCCTCTTATGCGGTACTGTGTCAAAGGCTTTCCGACAATCTAAGAAAATGCAGTCCGCCCTGCCTTCTCTTTCTTGCTTAATCTTTGTCACCTGGTCGTAGAATTATATTAAGCCAGTTAGGCAAGATTTCCCTCCCTAAATCCATGTTGGCGATTTGTCACGAATTCCTTTCCCTCCAGATGTTTTACTAGGTTTTTTCTCACGATCCTCTCAATCACCTTGCATGGTAAACAAGTCAAGGACACAGGGCTATAGTTCAGTGCCTCTTGTCTGTCACCCTTTTTGTATATTGGGACCACATTCGCTGTCTTTTATATTTCTGGTAGGTCTCCTGTGTCCAGTGGCCTACTATACACTATGGAGAGTGGCAAGCAAAGTGCCTCTGCACACTCTTACAGTACCCATGGTGAGATCCCGTCTGGACCAACAGCCTTTCTAACATCCAGATCCAGCAGGTGTGTCTTGAGCTCCTCACTCGTAATTTCGAACCCTTCCAAGGCCGCCTGGTTTACTTCTCTTTCTCCTAGGACAGTGACTTCACCTTGTTCTATTATGAAGACCTTCTGGAACCTCTTGTTGAGTTCCTCACACACCTCTTTGTAATTCTCTGTATACCTATCCTCGCCTGTTCTAAGTTTCATTACCTGTTCTTTCACTATTGTTTTCCTCCTGATGTGACTGTGGAGTAGCTTTGGTTCGGTCTTGGCTTTGTTTGCTATATCATTCTCATATTTTTTCTCTGCTTCTCATCTCACCCTAACATACTCATTACTGGTTCTCTGGTATCTCTCTCTGCTTTCTGGTGTTTTGTTTTTCCGGAAGTTCCTCCACGCCCTTTTGTTCAATCTCTTCCATACATGCCCTATTATACCATGGATTCTTCTTTTGCTTCTCGGATTTGTCCCTTTGGGAAAATTTAAACCCTGTGTGATTGTGTGTGTAATTACCTAAGTGTAATTACCTAAGTGTAGTTACAGGATGAGAGCTACGCTCGTGGTGTCCCGTCTTCCCAGCACTCTTTGTCATATAATGCTTTGAAATTACTGACGGTTTTGGCCTCCACCACCTTCTCACTTAACTTGTATCAACCGTCTACCACACTGTTTATAAAAATAATTATATGGGTTGGACCTGAGGACCGTCCAGGGCCCCAGCGGCGGGCCCCACACTCTGACCATGACTCTTCCTCCGTCGAAGGAGGTACATAGAATTTTTGGGATGGACCTGAGACTTGTGAGGCGGCGGAGGATGCTCAAAGTAATGGTGCCCAACCACTTGGACGGTCGGGGATTGAACGCCGACCTGGATGAAACGAGACCGTCGCTCTACCGTCCAGCCCAACAAGAGCTGCAGCTCTACTCACCTATTTGTACTCACCTCTTTGTGCTTGCGGGGGTTGAGCTTTGGCTCTTTGGTCCTGCCTCTCAACAGTCAATCAACTGGTGTACAGATTACTGAGTCTACTGGGCTCTATCATATCTACATTTGAAACTGTGTATGGAGTCAGCCTCCACCACATCACTTCCTAATGCATTCCATCCGTTAACAACTCTGACACTGAAAAAGTTCCTTCTAACGTCTCTGTGTCTCATGTGGGTACTCAGTTTCCACCTGTGTCCCCTTGTTCGCGTCCCACCAGTGTTGAATAGTTTATCCTTGTTTACCCGGTCGATTCCTCTGAGGATTTTGTAGGTTGTGATCATGTCTCCCCTTACTCCTCTGTCTTCCAGTGTCGTAAGGTGCATTTCCCGCAGCGTTTCCTCGTAACTCATGCTTCTTAGTTCTGGGACTAGTCTAGTGGCATACCTTTGGACTTTTTCCAGCTTCGTCTTGTGCTTGACAAGGTACGGGCTCCATGCTGGGGCCGCATACTCCAGGATTGGTCTTACATATGTGGTGTACAAGATTCTGAATGATTCCTTACACAGGTTCCTGAACGCTGTTCTGATGTTAGCCAGCCTCGCATATGCCGCAGACGTTATTCTTTTTACGTGGGCTTCAGGAGACAGGTTTGGTGTGATATCAACTCCTAGATCATTCTCTCTGTCCGTTTCATTAAGTACTTCATCTCCTATTCTGTATCCTGTGTCTGGCCTCATGTTTCAACTGACTAGTTTCACTACTTTGCATTTACTCGGGTTGAACTTCAACAGTGGTTCCTGGTTAGCTATTCCCTCTCTTATCTCTGGGATTTCTTCTTGCTCTAAGGTGAAGACCTCTTGGAATTTCTTATTCAGGTCCTCACTCACTTCCTTGTCGTTTGTAGTGAATCCTTCTGGCCCTATCCTTAATTTCATATCCTGTTCTTTTACTGTTGTTTTTCTCCTGATGTGGCTATGCAGCAATTTAGGATGAGTCTTTGCCTTGCTTGCGAAGTCGTTTTCGTATTGTCTTTCTGCCTCTCTTCTCATCCTGACATATTCATTCCTGGCATTCTGGTATCTTTCTTTGCTTTCCAGTGTCCTGTTATTCCTATAGTTTCTCCACGCCCTTTTACTTTGCTGCTTAGCTAGCCTACATCTCTGATTAAACCATGGGTTTCTCATCTTCATTTTACTGTTATCTTTTTGGGCTGGGACATACTTGTTTGCTGCGTCCTTGCACTACTGCGTGATGTAGTCCGTCATATCTTGGGCCGTCTTTTCCCGGAGCTCTGTTTCCCATGCTATATCTGTTAGGAATTTTCTTATCTCCTCATAGTTTCCCTTTCGGTATGCTAACCTTTTGGTTTTGGTGTCTCTCCTCGAGTTCAATAACCCTTCTTCAATCAGGTACTCAAACACCAATACACTGTGGTCGCTCATCCCTACTGGGGCCTCAAAACCGATTTCTCTTATGTCAGAGTCGTTCAGGGTGAAGACCAGGTCGAGTCTCGCTGGTTCGTCATTTCCTCTCATCCTTCTGGGTTCTCCGACATGCTGGGTTAAAAAGTTTCTAGTCAACACCTCCAGTACTTTGGCTCTCCACGTATCTTCGTCGCCATGCAGTTCCTTGTTCTCCCAATCAATCCTTCCGTGATTTAAGTCCCCCATGATGAGCAGGTGGGAACTATTTCTACAAGCAGCAGAGGCTGCCCTCTCAATTATAGTGTTAACTGCCATGTTGTTGTTTTCGTACTCTTGACTGGGTCTTCTGTCATTTGGTGGAGGGTTATATATTACTGCTACTACTATCCTTGGTCCTCCCATTGTCATGGTTCCTGCTATGTAGTCTCTAAAACCCTCACAGCCCAGGATAGCCATCTCCTTAAAACTCCATTCCTTTCTCATGAGTAGGGCCACACAACCTCCTCCCCTACCTTCCCCTCTCTTTCCTTATTACTATGTACTCCTGGGGAAACACGGCATTCATTATGATTCCAGAGAGTTTTGTTTCAGTGAGTCCGATTTCATATGGGTTCACTTCTTGTGCTCTTTCCCTTAGTTCACTTGCCTTGCTTGTGATCCCATCTATGTTTGAGTACATTACCCTGAAACTGACTCTCTTCTGCTTCTCCTCTGGGGGGACCTGTGGGGTCTGGGGTGAGCAGGAGCTGGGAGGATCTGGTACAGGGAGACTGGTGGAGGAGGAACCCAGGAAACAATTTTAGGTTGCCACAACGTATCTGGAAAGTGTTGGAAAGTAGGGGCAACGTTTGTTTTCACGCATTAGATGCGTAATTTTGTGTGGATGTAAATAAGTTTCTAAATGTATTGCACGAAACGTTGGCTAATTTTTTTTTTAAACCTTCTGGCAACCTAAAATGTTTAATAATCGTAGTTGTTTATTGTTGTTATTTATATAAATGTAGAAATATAAACGTATATATCAACATTTAGTAAAAAGAAACAACATCATAATAAAGGTTAATTCATCATTTTTATTCATTTTTTTTAGGAAGAGATCGAGGAGGAGGGAGGAAGAATTCCAGGTAAGAGGATGAAGTCGAGTTGGAAGGAGGAGGAGATCGAGGAGGAAGGAGGAGGAGGAGGTCAAGGCAGAGGGGGAAGGAGGATGAGGTAGAGGAGGAAGGAGGAGTAGGCCGAGGAGGAAGGAGGGCGAGGAGGAGTAGGGTGAGGAGGAAGGAGGGCGAGGAGGAAGGAGGAGAAGGGCGAGGAGGAAGGAGGAGGAGGAGGGCGAAGAGGAAGGAAGAGGAGGAAGGAGGAGTAGGGCGAGGCGGAAGGAGGAGGGCGAGAAGGAAGGAGGAGGGTGAGGAGGAAGGAGGAAAGCGAAAAGGAAGGAGGAGGAGTAGGGAGAGAGAGGAGGAGGCGGGTGAGGGGTAAGGAGGAGGGCGAGAAGGAAGAAGGAGGGCGAGAAGGGAAGGGGAAGGAGGAGGGCGAGAAGGAAGGAGGAGGGCAAGGAGGAAGAAGGAGGGCGAGGAGGAAGGAAGAGGAGGGCGAAGAAGAAGGAGGTGGAGGAGAGCAAGGAGGAAGAAGGAAGTGGAGGGCAAGGAGGAAGGAGGAGGAGGCCGAGGAGGAAGAAAGTGGAGGTAGAAGAAGGGCAAGAAGGAAGGAGGAGGAGAGCGAAGAGGGAGGAGGAGGAAGGAGGAGGAGGAAGGAGGAGTAGGGCGAGGAGGAAGGAGGAGGGCGAGGAGGGAGGAGGGTGTGGAGGAGAGCGAGGAGGAAGAGGGAGGAGGGAGAGGTGGAAGGAGGAGGAGTAGGGCGAGGAGGCGGAAGAGGAGTAAGGAGGAGGACGAGAAGGAGGAGGAGGACGAGAAAGAAGGAGGGGGGAAAAGGAGGGCGAGGAGGAAGGAGGAGGGAGAGGAGGAAGGAGTAGGAGGTCGAGGAAGAAGGAGGGCAAAGAGGTGAGCGAGGAGCAGGAGGGCGACGGGGAAGGAGTAGGAGAGCAAAAAGGAAAAAAGGAGGAGGGAGGAGAAGGAGGAAGGAGGAGTAGGAGGGTGAAGAGAAAAGAGGAGGAGGCGAGCGAGGAGGAAGTAGGAAAGAGGAGGAGAGCGAGGAGGAAAGAGGAGGAGAGCGACGAGGAAGGGGAAGAGGGGGAGGAAGAAGAAGGAAGAAGGCGGGGAAGAAGGAGTAAGAGAAGGAGAGCGAGGAGGAAAGAGGAAGAATTCCAGGTAAGAAGGTGAGGTCGAGGAGAAAGGAGGAGGTCGAGGAGGAAGGAGGAGGAGGAGGGCGAGGAGGAAGGAGGAGAAGGCCAGGAGGAAGGAGGAGGAGGCCGAGAAGGAAGGAGGAGGAGGCCGAGAAGGAAGGACGAGGAGGGTGAGAAGGAAGGACGAGGAGGGTGAGGAGGAAGGACGAGGAGGGCGAGGAGAAGGGAGGAGGGCAAGAAGGAAGGAAGAGGAGGGCGAGGAGGAGGGCAAAGAGGGAGGAGGAGGAACGAAGAGGAGGAAGGAGGAGTAGGGCGAGGACGAAGGAGGAGGGCGAAGAGGAAGGAGGAGGGCGTGGAAAATAGAGGAGGAGAGCGAGGAGGAAGGAGGAAGAGAGCGAGGAGGAAGGAGGAAGACGAGGTGGAAGGAGGAGGAGAGCGTGGAGGAAGGAGGGGTAGTAGGGCGAGGAGGGAGAAGGAGGAGGCAGAAGAGGAGTAAGAAGGAGGGCGAGAAGGAAGGAGGAGAAGGACGAGAAGGAAGGAGGGGGAGTGAGGAGGGCGAGGAGGAAGGAAGTAGGCGAGAAGGAAGGAGTAGGAGGTCGAGGAAGGAGGGCAAGGAGGAGAGCGAGTTGGAGGGCGACGAGGAAGGAGGAGGAGGGCAAGGAGGAAGGAGGAGGAGAGCAAGGAGGAAGGAGGAGGACGAGGAGAAAGGAGGAGTAGGAGGGCGAAGAGGAATGAGGAGGAGGAGGCGAGCAAGGAGGAAGGAAGAAAGAGGAAAGAGGAGGAGAGCGAGGAGGAAAGAGGAGGAGAGCGAGGAGGAAGGAGGAAGAGGGCCAGGAAGAAGAAGGAGGAGAGCGAGGAGGGCAAAAAAGAAGGAATAGGAGGTCGAGGAGGAAGCAGGTGGGCGAGGAGGAAGGAGGAAGAAGAGAGCTTGGAGGAAGAAAAAGAACGAGGAGGAAGGAGGAGGGGGGAAAGGCGGAAGGAGGAGAGGGGCGAGGAGGAAGAGTGAGGAGTAGGCCGAGGAGGAAGGAGGTGGAGGAAGAAGGAGGGCAAGGAGGAAGGAGGAGTAGGAGGGCGAAGAGAAAGGAGGAGGGCGAGGAGGGAGGAAGGAGGAGGAGAGCGAGGAGGAAGGAGGAGGAGAGCGAGGAGGTAGTAGGAGTAGGGCGAGGAGTAAGGAGGAGGAGGAGGAGGAAGGAGGGACGAGGGATGAGGGGGACAAGGAAGGAGGAGGAGGGTGAGAAGAAGGAGGAGGAGGAGAGCGAGGAGGAAGGAGGAGGAGGGCAAGGACGAAGGAGGAGGGCGAGGAGGAAGGAGGAGGAGGAGGGCAAGGAGGAGGAAGGCGAGAAAGAAGGACGAGGAGGGCGAGGAGGAAGGAGGAGGAGGAGGTGGAAGGAGGGAGGAGAGCGAGTAGGAGGGAGGAGGGCGAGAAGGAAGGAGGAGGAGGGTGAGGAGGAAGGAGGAGGAGGAGAGCGAGGAGGAAGGAGGAGGAGGGCGAGGACGAAGGAGGAGGGCGAGGAGGAAGGAGGAGGAGGAGGTGGAAGGAGGGAGGAGAGCGAGTAGGAGGGAGGAGGGCGAGAAGGAAGGAGGAGGAGGGTGAGGAGGAAGGAGGAGGAGGAGAGCGAGGAGGAAGGAGGAGGAGGGCGAGGACGAAGGAGGAGGGCGAGGAGGAAGGAGGAGGGAGGAGGAGGGCGAGGAGGAAATAGGAGAGTGAGGAAGGAGGAGGGCGAGGAGGATGGAGGAGGAGAGCAAGGAGGAAGGGGGAGGAGGAGGGCGAATATTAAGGAGGCCGAGGAGGAAGGAGGAAGACGAGGAGGAAGGAGGAGGAAAAAAGCGAGGAGGGAGAGGCAGGAGGCGGAACACGAGTAAGGAGGAGGGCGAGAAGGAAGGAAAAGGAGGACGAGAAGGAAGGAGGAGGAGGTCGAGGAAGAAGGGCAAGGAGGAGAGCGAGGAGCAGGAGGGCGTCGAGGAAGGAGGAGGAGGAGAGCCAGGAGGAAGGAGGAGGAGGACGAGGAGGAAGGAGGAGGAGGACGAGGAGGAAGGAGGAGTAGGAGGGCAAAGAGGAAGCAGGAAGAGAGCTAGGAGGAGGGAGGAGGGCAAGGAAGAAGGAGGAGGGTGAGGAGGAAGGAGGTGGAGGAAGGAGGAGGAGGAAGGCGGAGTAGGAGGGCGAAGAGGAAGGAGGAGAGCGAGGAGATGGAGGGTGAGGAGGAAAAAGGAGGTCGCGGCGAAAGGAGGAGGTCGAGGAGACAGAAGGAGGAAGAGGGTAAGGAGGAATGAGGAGGACGAGGAGGAAGGAGTAGGAGGAGAGTGAGGAGGAAGGAGGAGGAGGAGGGAGGAGAGCGAGGAGGAAGGAGGAGGAAGGCGAGGAGGAAGGAGGAGGAATAGGGCAAGGAGGAGGAGGGCGAGGAGGAAGGAGGAGGAGGGCGAGAAGGAGGGAGGAGGGCGAGGAGCAGCGAGGGTGAGGAGGAAGGAGGAGGAGGAGAGCGAGGAGGAAGGAGGAGTAGGGCGAGGAGGAAGGAGGATGAGGAGGAGGGCGAGAAGCAAGAACGACGAGGGCGAGGAGGAAGGAGAAGGAGGGCGAGGAGGAGAGAGGAGGGCGAGGAGGGGGAAGGAGGGCGAGGAGGAGGGTGAGGAGGAAGGAGGAGTAGGAGAGCGAGGAGGAAGGAGGAAGAGTGCGAGGTCGAAGGAGGAGGGGGAGGAGGAAAAAGCAGGAAGGAGGAGGGCAAGGAGGAAGGAGGAGGGCGAGGAGAAAGGAGGAGAGTGAGGAAGGAGGAGGGCGAGGAGGATGGAGGAGGAGAGCAAGAAGGAAGGGGGAGGAGAAGGGCGATTAGGAAGCAGGAGGCCGAGGAGGAAGGAGGAAGACGAAGAGGAAGGAGGAGGAGGACAGCGAGGAGGAAGAAGGAATAGAAGTTCGAGGAGGGAGAGGGAGGACGCGGAACAGGAGTAAGGAGAAGGGCGAGAAGGAAGAGGAGCAGGGCGAGAAGGAAGGAAGAGGAGGACGAGAAGGAAGGAAGAGGGCAAGGAGTAAGCGTGAGAAGGTCGAGGATGAAGGAGGGCAAGGAAGAGAGCGAGGAGCAGGGGGGTGGCGAGGAAGGAGGAGAGCAAGGAGGAATGAGGAGGAGGAAGGTGGAGGAGGACGAGGAGGAAGGAGGAGTAGGAGGGCGAAGAGGAAGGAGGAGGAGAGCGAGGATGAAGGAGGGCAAGGAGGAGGGTGAGGAGGAAGGAGGTGGAGGAAGGAGGAGGAGGAAGGCGGAGTAGGAGGGCGAAGAGGAAGGAGGAGAGCGAAGAGGAAGGAGGAGAGCGAAGAGGATGAGGGTGAGAAGGAAGGAAAAGAAGGGCGAGGAGGAAGGAGGAGGAGAGCGAGAAGGAAAGAGGAGGAGGGTGAGAAGGGAGGGGGAAGGAGGAGGGCGAGAAGGAAAGAGGAGGGCGAGGAGAAAGGAGGCGGGCGAGAAGGAAGAAGGAGGGCGAGGAGGAAGGAGGAGGGTAAGGATGAAGGAGGAGGAAGGAGGAGGGCGAGGAGGAAATAGGAGAGTGAGGAAGGAGGAGGGCGAGGAGGAAATAGGAGAGTGAGAAAGGAGGAGGGCGAGGAGGATGGTGGAGGAGAGCAAGGAGGAAGGGGAGGAGGAGGGCGAATAGGAAGGAGGAGGAAGGAGGAAGAAGAGGAGGAAGGAGGAGGAAAAAAAGGAGGAAGGAAGGAGGAAGAGAAGCGCGAGAAGGGAGAGGGAGGAGGCGGAACACGAGTAAGGAGGAAGGCGAGAAGGAAGGAAAAGGAGGACGAGAAGGAAGGAAAAGGAGGACGAGAAGGAAGGAGGAGGAGGAGAGCAGGGAGGAATGAGGAGGAGGAAGGAGGAGGAGGACGAGGAGGAAGGAGGAGGAGGACGAGGAGGAAGGAGGAGTAGGAGGGCGAAGAGAAAGCAGGAAGAGAGCTAGGAGGAAGGAGGATGGCAAGGAGGAAGGAGGAGGGTAAGGAGGAAGGAGGTGGAGGAAGGAGGAGGAGGAAGGCGGAGTAGGAGGGCGAAGAGGAAGGAGGAGAGCGAGGAGAAGGAGGGTGAGGTGGAAAAAGGAGGTCGAGGCGAAAGGAGGAGGTCGAGGAGACAGGAGGAGGGCGAGGAGGAGGAAGGAGGAGGAGGGTAAGGAGGAATGAGGAGGAGGGCGAGGAGGAAGGAGTAGGAGGAGAGTGAGGAGGAAGGAGGAGGAGGAGGGAGGAGAGCGAGGAGGAAGGCGAGGAGGAAGGAGGAGGAGGAGGGCAAGGAGAAGGAGGGCAAGTAGGAAGGACGTGAAGGGCGAGGAGGAAGGAGGAGGAGGGCGAGAAGGAGGGAGGAGGGCGAGGAGCAGGGAGGAGGGCGAGAAGGAAGGAGGAGGAGGGTGAGGAGGATGGAGGAGGAGAGCCAGGAGGAAGGAGGAGTAGGGCGAGGAGGAAGGAGGATGAGGAGGAGGAGGGCGAGAAGCAAGGACGACGAGGGTGAGGAGGAAGGAGAAGGAGGGCGAGGAGGAGAGAGGAGGGCGAGGAGGAGGGAGGAGGGCGAGGAGGAGGGTGAGGAGGAAGGAGGAGTAGGAAAGCGAGGAGGAAGGAGGAAGAGTGCGAGGTCGAAGGAGGAGGGGGAGGAGGAAGGAGCAGGAAGGAGCAGTGCAAGGAGGAAGGAGGAGGAGGGAGGAGGACGAGGAGGAGGGTGAGGAGAAAGGAAGAGTAGGAGAGCGAGGAGGAAGGAGGAAGAGTGCGAGGTCGAAGGAGGAGGGGGAGGAGGATGGAGCAGGAAGGAGGAGGGCAAGGAGGAAGGAGGAGGAGGGAGGAGGGCAGGGAGGAGGGTGAGGAGGAAGGAGGAGTAGGAGAGCGAGGAGGAAGGAGGAAGAGTGCGAGGTCGAAGGAGGAGGGGGAGGAGGAAGGAGAAGGAAGGAGGAGGGCAAGGAGGAGGAGGAGGGCAAGGAGGAAGGAGGAGGGCAAGGAGGAGGGCGAGGTGGAAGGAGGTGGAGGAAAAAGGAGGAGGAAGGCGGAGTAGGAGGGCGAAGAGAAAGGAGGAGAGCGAGGAGGATGAGGGTGAGAAGGAAGGAATAGAAGGGCGAGGAGGAAGGAGGAGGAGAGCGAGAAGGAAGGAGGAGGAGGGTGAGAAGGGAGGGGGAAGGAGGAGGGCGAGAAGGAAAGAGGGGGGGCGAGGAGGAAGGAGGGCGAGGAGAAAAAAGGCGGGCGAGGAGGAAGGAGGAGGAGGAGGGCGAGGAGGAAGGGGTAGGGTAAGGAGGAAGGAGGAGGAGGGCGTGGAGGAAGGAGGAGGAGAGCGAGGAGTAAGGAGGAAGATTGCGAGGAGGGCAAAGAGGAGAAGGAGATCGAAGAGGAAGGAGGAAGAGAGCGAGGAGGAAGGAGGAGAAGGGCGAGGAAGAAGAAGGAGGAGGAGGGCGAGGAGGAAAGAGGAGGGTGAGGAGAAAGGAGGAGGGCGAGGAGGAAGTTGGGAGGAGGGCAGTGAGGAAGGAGGAGGAGGGTGAGGAGGAAGGAGGAGGAGAGCGAGGAGGAAGGAGGAGGGCGAGGACGAAGGAGGAGGGCGAGGAGGAAGGAGGAGGGCGAGGAGGAAATAGGAGAGTGAGGAAGGAGGAGGGCGAGGAGGATGGAGGAGGAGAGCAAGGAGGAAGGGGGAGGAGGAGGGAGGAGAGCGAGGAGGAAGGAGGAGGAAGGCGAGGAGGAAGGAGGAGGAGGAGGGCAAGGAGGAGGAGGGCGAGGAGGGAGGAGGGCGAGGAGCAGGGAGGAGGGCGAGAAGGAAGGAGGAGGAGGTTGAGGAGGAAGGAGGAGGAGGACAAAGAGGAAGGAGGATGAGGAGGAAGGCGAGAAGCAAGGACGACGAGGGCGAGGAGGAAGGAGAAGGAGGGCGAGGAGGAGAGAGGAGGGCGAAGAGGAGAGAGGAGGGCGAGGAGGGAGGAGGGCGAGGAGGAGGGTGAGGAGGAAGGAGGAGTAGGAGAGCGAGGAGGAAGGAGGAAGAGTGCGAGGTCGAAGGAGGAGGGGGAGGAGGAAGGAGCAGGAAGGAGGAGTGCAATGAGGAACGAGGAGGAGGGAGGAGGGCGAGGAGGAGGGTGAGGAGGAAGGAAGAGTAGGAGAGCGAGGAGGAAGGAGGAAGAGTGCGAGGTCGAAGGAGGAGGGGGAGGAGGATGAAGCAGGAAGGAGGGCAAGGAGGAAGAAGGAGGAGGGAGGAGGGGGAGGAGGAGGGTGAGGAGGAAGGAGGAGTAGGAGAGCGAGGAGGAAGGAGGAAGTGTGCGAGGTCGAAGGAGGAGGGGGAGGAGGAAGGAGCAGGAAGGAGGAGGGCAAGGAGGAAGGAGGAGAGCAAGGAGGAGGGCGAGGAGGAATGAGGTGGAGGAAGGAGCAGGAGGAAGGCGGAGTAGGAGGGCGAAGAGGAAGGAGGAGAGCGAGGAGGATGAGGGTGAGAAGGAAGGAATAGAAGGGCGAGGAGGAAGGAGGAGGAGAGCGAGAAGGAAGGAGGAGGAGGGTGAGAAGGGAGGGGGAAGGAGGAGGGCGAGAAGGAAAGAGGGGGGCGAGGAGGAAGGAGGAGGGTAAGGAGGAAGGAGGAGGAGGACGTGGAGGAAGGAGGAGGAGAGCGAGGAGTAAGGAGGAAGATTGCGAGGAGGGCAAGGAGGAAGGAGGAGGAGGAGAGCGAGGAGGAAGGAGGAGGAGAGCGAGGAGGAAGGAGGAGAAGGGCGAGGAAGAAGGAGGAGGAGGAGGGCGAGGAGGAAAGAGGAGGGTGAGGAGAAAGGAGGAGGGCGAGGAGGAAGTTGGGAGGAGGGCAGTGAGGAAGGAGGAGGAGTGTGAGGAGGAAGGAGGAGGAGAGCGAGGAGGAAGGAGGAGGAGGGCAAGGACGAAGGAGGAGGGCGAGAAGGAAGGAGGAGGAAGGAGGAAGGCGAGGAGGAAAAAGGAGAGTGAGGAAGGAGGAGGGCGAGGAGGATGGAGGAGAGCAAGGAGGAAGGGGGAGGAGGAGGACGAATAGGAAGGAGGAGGCCGAGGGGGAAGGAGGAAGACGAGGAGGAAGGAGGAGGAAAAAAGCGAGGAGGAAGGAGGAAGAAAAGCGCGAGGAGGGAGAGGGAGGAGGCGGAACACTAGTAAGGAGGAGGGCGAGAAGGAAGGAAAAGGAGGACGAAAAGGAAGGAAGAAGGCGAGGAGGAAGGAGGAGAGCGAGAAGCAGGAGGGCGTCGAGGAAGGAGGAGGAGGAGGAGGAAGGAGGAGGAGGACGAGGAGGAAGGAGGAGGAGGACGAGGAGGAAGGAGGAGGACGAGGAGGAAGGAGGAGGTGGACGAGGAGGAAGGAGGAGGAGGACGAGGAGGAAGGAGGAGTAGGATGGCGAAGAGGAAGCATGAAGAGACCTAGGATGAAGGAGGAGGGCAAGGAGGAAGGAAGAGGGTGAGGAGGAAGGAGGTGGAGGAAGGAGAAGGAAGGCGGAGTAGGAGGGCGAAGAGGAAGGAGGAGAGCGAGGGGAAGGAGGGTGAGGAGGAAAAAGGAGGTCGAGGCGAAAGGAGGAGGTCGAGGAGACAGGAGGAGGGCGAGGAGGAGGAAGGAGGAGGAGGAGGGTAAGGAGGAATGAGGAGGAGGGCGAGGAGGAAGGAGTAGGAGGAGAGTGAGGATGAAGGAGGAGGAGGGAGGAGAGCGAGGAGGAAGGAGGAGGAAGGCGAGGAGGAAAGAAGGAGGAGGAGGGCGAGGAAGAAGGAGGAGGAGGGCGAGAAGGAGGGAGGAGGGCGAGGAGCAGGGAGGAGGGCGAGAAGGAAGGAGGAGGAGGGTGAGGAGGAAGGAGGAGGAGGAGAGCGAGGAGGAAGGAGGAGTAGGGCGAGGAGGAAGGAGGATGAGGAGGAGGGCGAGAAGCAAGGATGACGAGGGCGAGGAGGAAGGAGAAGGAGGGCGAGGAGGAGAGAGGAGGGCGAGGAGGAGGGAGGAGGGCGAGGAGGAGGGTGAGGAGGAAGGAGGAGTAGGAGAGCGAGGAGGAAGGAGGAAGAGTGCGAGGTCGAAGGAGGAGGGGGAGGAGGAAGGAGGAGGAAGGAGGAGGGCAAGGAGGAAGGAGAAGGAAGGAGGGCGAGGAGGAAGGAGGAGAGTGAGGAAGGAGGAGGGCGAGGAGGATGGAGGAGGAGAGCAAGAAGGAAGGGGGAGGAGAAGGGCGATTAGGAGGCCGAGGAGGAAGGAGGAAGACGAAGATGAAGGAGGAGGAGGACAGCGAGGAGGAAGAAGGAAGAGAAGTGCGAGGAGGGAGAGGGAGGACGCGGAACAGGAGTAAAGAGGAGGGCGAGAAGGAAGGAGGAGGAGGACGAGAAGGAAGGAAGAGGGCAATCAGTAAGGATGAGAAGGTCGAGGATGAAGGAGGGCAAGAAAGAGAGCGAGGAGCAGGAGGGCGTCGAGGAAGGAGGAGAGCAAGGAGGAATGAGGAGGAGGAAGTGGCGGACAGTGGCGGCCACCGCCGCCACTGTCCGCCACCGCCGTCACTGTCCACCACCGCCGCCACTGTCCGCCACAGCCGCCACTGTCCGCCCGCCGCCACTATCCGCCACCGCTGCCACTGTCCACCACCGCCGCCACTGTCCGCCACAGCCGCCACTGTCCGCCCGCCGCCACTATCCGCCACCGCCGCCACAGCCGCCACTGTCCGCCCGCCGCCACTATCCGCCACCGCCGCCACAGCCGCCACTGTCCGCCCGCCGCCACTATCCGCCACCGCCGTCACTGTCCGCCACCGCCGTCACTGTCCGCCACCGCCGCCACTGTCCGCCACCGCCGCCACTGTCCGCCACAGCTGCCACTGTCCGCCCGCCGCCACTATCCGCCACCGCCGCCACTGTCCGCCACCGCCGCCACTGTCCGCCACCGCCGCCACTGTCCGCCACAGCTGCCACTGTCCGCCCGCCGCCACTATCCGCCACTGTCCGCCACAGCCGCCACTGTCCGCCCGCCGCCACTATCCGCCACCGCCGCCACTGTCCGCCCGCCGCCACTGTCCGCCACCGCCGCCACTATCCGCCACCGCCGCCACTGTCCGCCACAGCCGCCACTCTCCGCCGTACAGCCTCCCCTCTCTCCGTTAGTAAATAATTATAATTGTTAATAAATAATAAAAGAAATATATATTATTAGATTTTTTTTACCCTTAAAGTGGTTTTAATATTTAAATTGAAAATAATAATATAATATAAAATAAAATATAATAAAAATAATAATATAATATAAAATAATATAATTTAATTTCAAGAAATTTAACTTTAAACACAAAGATGTGAAAAGGGTTCAGATTATAGGCTCAAACCTTTCATAAGAGATTCATATTGGTATATGAATGATTCATGTTAGGATTGTAAAGTTGCCACAACATCTCAAATTAGTGTTAGATACGTAGGTTTTGGTTATAAGTTTTGGAAACCTATTTAAGTCCACACATAAATTCGTATCTGATACGATAAAAGAAACGTTTCCAATCCTTTAAAATACTTTCCAGATATGTTGTGGCAACCTTAAATTGTTTGCTGGGTAGAGAAGGGGAAGAGGAGGGGGGAAGGGTAAGAGAAGGTGGGTAAGGGGGGGAGGAGTAAGAGAAGGGGGATGAGGAGGAAGGGGAAGAGAGGACAGTCAAGGGAAGGAGGGATGAGAAGAAAGGGGAAGAGGAGGGGCAGGGGTAAGGGAAGGGGGATGAGGAGGAGGAGGAAGAGGAGGGGGAAATGAAGGGGATGAGGAGGAAGGGGAAAATAAGGGGAAGGGATAAGAGAAGGGGAGATGAGTAGGAAGGGGAAGAGAGAAGGGGCAAAAGAAGGGGAGGGGATGAGGAGGAAGGGGAAGAGGGTAGGGGTAAGAGAAGGAAGGTGAAGAGCAGTGGGAGGGGTAAGCGAAGGGGGGGATGAGTAGGAAGGGGAAGAGAGGAGGGGCAAGAGAAGGGGGGGATGAGGAGGAAGGGGAAGAGGGGGAGGGGTAAGAGAAGGAAGGTGAAGAGCAAGGAGAAGGATAAGCGAAGGGAGGGATGAGGAGGAAGGGGAAGAGAGGAGGGGTAAGAGAAGGAAGGGGTAGAGCAGGGGAGGGAGGGGGTGATGGTCACTACGCGCGGGTATAAACACTGGACCACCCGGGTGATGGTCAGCTGGCTACTACTGACCCTCGCCTGGTGGGACCGACAACCGTCGCTGCCTCACCAACTTGCAGTGTTCACTTAATAATATTTATTTAATCCATTAGTAAAATCGGAGATAAAGTTATGCAAAACATTATTATCTTATTCTTTATTTTTCTTGCTGTATTTTATGAAGATGAACACACCATAGTCATCTACTAAGACTTGCCTGTATAATCCAGCGCCCTAACACGTCATGGCAACTGTTGTAGGCATATAGTGTATATGCCCCAGGCCTCACACAGGTCCTGTTACATTCCCTCCCCATCTTTTCCTCTTCCTCCTCCCTTCTTGCCCCTCCTTCTCTTCCCCTTCCTCCTCCTCATTCCCTTTCTCTTACCCCTCCCCTCTTACCCTCCTCTTTCCCTTCCTTCACATCCCCCTTCTCTTACCCCCTCCTTATCCCACTTCCCTTACCCCTCCCCCTCCTCTTCCCCTTCTCTTACCCCTCCTCTTCCCCTACTTTTACCCCTCCTCTGTCCCCCTTCTCTTACCCCTCCCCCTCCTTAGCCCCCCGTTCTCTTACTTCTTCCCCCTGCCCTCACCCCCTCTTCTTCCCCTTCCTTCTCATCCCGCTTCCCTCACTCCTCCTCTTCGCCCTCTCCCGTTTCCCTCCACTACTTCTACCCCTGCTATTCTTCCCCCTCCTCTTCTCCTCCTTCACTTAGTTCCCCCCTCCCTGACGTCCTCCTCCTTGCACCTCCTCCTTCCCCCTCCCCCGTCCTCCATGACCTACACCTTCCTCCTCTACCTCATCCTCCTTCCTCCTCTGCCTCGACCTCTTCCCCCTCTTCCTCCTCCTCCTCCTTCCTCCTCGAACTCCTCCTTAATTCCTCCTCCTCTTTCCTCCTCGCCCTCCTCCTCCTCTTTCCTCCTAGCCCTCCTCCTTCTCCTTCCTCCTCTTTCTGTTCCTTACTCCTCGCCCTCCTCCTCCTTCCTCCTTGCCTTCTTCCTCATTCCTCCTCTCCTTCCTCCTCCTTACTCTCCTCCTCCTTCCTCCTCGCCCTCCTCCTTCCTCCTTGCTCTCCTCCTCCTTCCTCCTCGTCCTCCTTCTTCCTCGCCCTCCTCCTTCCTCCTCACCATCCTCCTTCCTCCTCGTCCTCGTTCTTCCTCGCCCTCCTTCCTCCTCACCATCCTCCTTCCTCCGCGTCCTCCTCCTCCCTCCTTCTTTCTCCTCGCCCTCCTCCTCCTTCCTCCTCGCCCTCCTCCTTCCTTCTCGTCCTACTCCTCCTTCCTACTTCCTCCTCGCTCTCCTCCTCCTTACTTCTCGCCCTCCTCCTTCCTCCTTGCCCGCATCCTCCTTCCTCCTCGCCCTACTCCTCTTTCCTCTTCGCCCTCCTCCTCCTTCCTCCTTGTCCTCCTCCTTCCTCCTCGTTCTCCTCCTCCTTCCTCCTCGCCCTCCTATTCCTTCCTCCTCCTTCCTCCTCGCCCTCCTTCCTCCTCACCATCCTCCTTTCTCCTCGTCCTCCTCACCATCCTCCTCGTCCTCCTCCTCCTTCCTCCTAGCCCTCCTCCTTCCTCACCATCCTCCTTCCTCCTCGTCTTCCTCCTCGCCCTCCTCCTCCTTCCACCTCACCTTCCTCCTCGCCCTCCTCCTTCCTCCTCCTTCCTACTTGTCCTACTCCTTCCTTTTCGCCTTCCTCCTTCCTCCTCGCCCTCCTCCTTCCTACTTGTCCTACTTCTTCTTCATATTCGCCTTCCTCCTTCCTCCTCGCCCTCCTCCTCCTTGCCCTCCTCCTTACTCCACGCCCTCCTCCTCCTTCCTCCTTGCCCTACTCCTCCTTCCTCCTCACTCTACTCCTCCTTCCTTCTCCTCCTCCTCCTTCCTCCTCGCCCTACTCCTCCTTCCTTCCCCTCGCCCTCCTCCTTACTACTCGCCATCCTGCCTCCTCACCCTACTCCTCCTTTCTCCTCGCCCTCCTCCTCCTTCCTCCTCGTTTTCCTCCTCCTTCCTCCTCGCCCTCCTCGTTTTCCTCCTAGTTCCTCCTCGTTTTCCTCCTCCTTTCTCCTTGCCCTCCTCCTCTTTCGTCCTCGCTCTCCTCCTCCTTCGTCCTCGCCTTCCTCCTTCCTCCTCACCATCCTCCTTGTCCTCGTCTTCCTCCTTCCTCCTCACCATCCTCCTCCTCCTCGCCTTCTTCCTCCTCGTCCTCCTCCTCCTCCTTCCTCCTCGTCCTCCTCCTTCCTCCTCGCCCTCCTCCTCTTTCCACCTCACCTTCCTCCTCGCCCTCTTCCTTCCTCCTCGCCTTCTTCCTTCCTCCTCGTCCTACTCCTTCATCCTCGCCCTCCTCCTACTCGCCTTCCTCCTTCCTCCTCGCCCTCCTCCTCCTTCCTCCTTGCCCTACTCCTTACTCCTCGCCCTCCTTCTCCTTCCTCCTCGCCCTCCTTCTTCTTCCATGCCCTACTCCTCCTTCCACCTCGCTCTACTTCTCCTTCCTCCTCCTCCTCGCCCTCCTTCTCCTTCCTCCTCGCCCTCCTCCTTCCTCCTTGCCCTACTCCTCCTTCCTCCTCGCTCTCCTCCTCCTCCTTCCTCCTCACCCTCCTCCTCCTTCTTTCTCGCCCTCCTCCCTGCTCCTCGCCCTCTTCCCCCCTCCTCGCCCTCCTCTTCCTTTCTCCTCGCCCTCCTCGTCCTTCCTTCTCGCCCTCCTCCTCCTTGAATCTGTGGAAATGAATGAGCAAATGTGCTGGCTGCTGAAGGCACTGAAGGAAACCACGTTGCTTTCATTTTGGATACAAATGTCCATGGAGATTCAGAATGGAAACAATTATAGTTGAGCATGCAGAGGAGTGTAAGAATCTGTGGTGAGAGTGAAGGACACAGCCTTGACAACTATACTTCAGAGAATGTAAACATGTAAACATTGAGAATGTAGGACAACAAAAAGTCTTCAGAATCTTTCACACTGGTATTGAGCAACATTTATAATTTATATAAATTATTTTAGGCTATAATACATACATTTTATATTTAAACATGATATTAGTGTTTAGTGGAATACATAAGGAGTCAAATTGTGTTAAAAAGAACGATTTTTAGAAAATTTTGAAAACTACTTTTTCTGATCATAGAATAACTAAATGTATTTTGAAGGTTTCATTCAACCATTATATATCATTCACAATTTATTAATGAATTTTACAAAAAAACGCCATAAAATTTATATTTAAACATGTAAAAACTATTTGTAATACATTAGGAACAAAATAGTTGTAGAAAAACAAATTATTATAAACTCTATGTGTTTGGATTTTTGGATTAAAAGTTTCTCAAAGGCTCTCCTGCACCATTCTCAATGCAAGTCATTCCTACACCTATGGGAAGAGATAGATGAACGTTTTTTATACGACTAGTGTTTGCTGGGAAGGGCTCGGGGTGGTGGGGGAGAGGGGGAGGGTAGGGGGGGGGTGAGAGGGGGAGGGTTGGGGTGGGTGGGTAAGAGGGGGGAAGGTTGGGGGGCATAGCGGGAAAGGGAAGGCTGAGGTGGGTGAGGAAGAGGGGAGGGTTTTTGGGAGTGGTGGAGAAGGGAAGGCTTAGGTGGGGTGGGAGAGAGTGGGGGGTGGGGGAGAATGGAGGGCTTGTGGGTGGGAGAGACGGGAGGGCATGTGGGAGAAGGGAGGGCTTGGGGGATAGGGGAGAAGGGAGGTCCTGGGGGGAGGGGGGGAGTGGGAGGAGGGGGGTGGGTGGGGGAGGGTGCCTTAGGTGGGTACTTAGTGGGGGGCTGACAGGGGTTGGGGAAGGTATGGTGTCCGTTGGGTAGAATGTGGGGGTGGTGCCGCACTCCCTGTGGCTAGTGCACTGTTTGAGGAGGGCTCCCCACTCCTCTCTGGGATAGTAGGGATCGGGGTTGTGGCTCCCTGATTCCTTTCTCTCTCCCTGTGCTCCTTCCTCCTGTCTGTTGCCTGCTTTCTCTCTTCCCTTGTCATATACCTCTGCAGGAATACTTTTTTGAACTTTTCTACATTTGCTAGACAGCACTTCCTTGCTAACAGTTCCGCCTTCGTGATTTCGCTCATGAATACCACCTTTATCATTCGGTCTCTGTCCTTGTTGTACTTTCCAAGCCTGAAAAACTTTTCAACATTTTGTTCAGTTCCCTCCATTATTACCTCTTTAACCCTTAAATGGTGCATAGCTATATACCATTTGACACCCACAGGCGCATACCAAAAAAAAAAAAAAAATTTTCTTTCTAACCTGTTAATTTGTGTTCACTGATCACGGGAAAAATAATAAAAAAATCGTAAGCGGCATATATTGCCCACTATAGGGCGGGGAATTCTGGCAAAAATCAGGCGCTGACTGAGCATGCATCCCAGGCGGTCTGTTGATCGCCAGCTATCAGGCCAGAGTTTCCACAAAGAGATAATTACCTAATTATTTCAATGTCTCTGATTGATTTTTCATAGTTTTTTTGCTGTAATATTATTCAATAGTGTGTAGTGTGATATATTTATATAATAAAATGAGTGAACCATCGCTGTACTCAAAAATATGGTGTGCATATTGTTGATTCAATTATGTTCATCAAACAGTGAACAAATACTTTGTCGGTTATTACACTATATACACAGGTTATATATAAGTATCTGCATGTTTTGTTCACCATGACGAACCACTAAGTTGGTATGCTGAGTGGCAGTGGCAGTGGCAAGCAGTGACTGGCTGCCATTGGCTGCCACTCCTTTCCTCACCTCACCTCACCTGACTTGCCACCATTCTCCACCCACCATACTGTTTTTGCTTTTATATACAGACGTTATATATAAGTATTTACATGTTTTGTTCACCATAATTGTACATTTAAGCTTGTATGGTGAGTAAAGGCATAAAGACGTAGCTACTCACACAGTCAGCTGGTGGCGGCCGCCCTCAAGGCCAGACGCACTAATATTTCTCCTACAACAATACTGTTTGTGGTGTTATTACGCTATATACACACATTATATATAAATATCTACCTGTTTAATTCACCATACTTGTACAAGTAAACTGGTATGGTGCCAAAGACCATCGTGGTCATCAGTAAACAACATGATAAGTCCTGCAGACGACGCTCCTCCCTCACCAAAATGGCGGCTATCAACCTCCTACTCTCGCTGTTATCTCACACTATACACACGTTTTATATAAGTATCTACATTTGTGTTCACCATAGCGAACCACTAAGCTGGTATGGTGAGTGCAGTCAATAAAAGGTGGCCACACACACTCAAAAGACAACGCCACCATCCTCCCTCCCACAGCATTGCTCCTCCCTCCATGGCGCACAGCGCCAAATATCACCACAATCCTGCTATTATCAGAACCCTGGTCAGTTTTATCACAGTCAGGGGTCTTCTGTAATAATATCATCGCTACATAATAGCATGAACATGTATATTATGGCATTTTTAGGCGATGCTGTGGTCACAAGCTGAACAGCACTGCTGTGAGTTCATGCTGCGTGCGTCAGCCTTGGTAGCTGACTCAATACTGAGGCCCCTAACACCCGGGAGTTTGGCCCACGATTTTTTTTTAAAATGGCGTCTGTTTACAAGAGCCCTGATGAAGGTGTGGTGAACCCCGTGTATCCGCAGGCCGTTTAAATCTTGCGTTGTACTCCAAAGCATCACATGATGTGATGCGCAATTTACTGCAAGTCGGTCAAAGCATCATATGATGCGATGCGCAATTGAAGGGTTAAGGATCACTTTAACTATTTTTTGTCCTTGTCTCTCCGCTCCTTCGGTCTGGTCCCTGTTTGCTCTTTAATGCCTGCTACTACTACTGCTCTTTTTCTCTCTATCAGCTGGCTAGTACATCTAGCTGCTTCCTGAGAGGAGGCCACTTCCATGGCAACTTCCTTAACTGCAGACCTAGCTTCAGGGCTCATTTTAAGCATTTCAGCAAATGAGAACTGAGGTGTGGAGGTCCCCCTCCACAGTAGCATTCCTGTCTCCCTGAGGCATGATTTGTGTCTGGCATTGTGGAGAAGTCTCCTTCAGGCATCTTATCTCCTCCTTTGCTGCCCTTAGTTCATCCTGCAGGTTGGCAACTGTCTCCCTCATTACCCTCAGTCCTTCACTGAATTCATCCCACATTTGCTGGAATACTCCCTTCATCCAGGCTTCCTGTTCCATCCCATCCTCTGAATTTGTTCCAGCCGCGATTGTCAACTTGCGTTTGTCCCCCCGAGTTCGTGTCCCTTCCATGTTTTCCCTATGAGAGAGAGAGAGAGAGAGAGAGAGAGAGAGAGAGAGAGAGAGAGAGAGAGAGAGAGAGAGAGAGAGAGAGAGAGAGAGAGAGAGAGAGAGAGAGAGAGAGAGAGAGAGAGAGAGAGAGAGAGAGAGAGAGAGAGAGAGAGGGGGGGAGGGAGAGGGAGAGGCGGAGAGAGGGAGAGAGAGTGAGTGAGAGAGAGAGAGAGAGAGAGAGAGAGAGAGAGAGAGAGAGAGAGAGAGAGAGAGAGAGAGAGAGAGAGAGAGAGAGAGAGAGAGAGAGAGAGAGAGAGAGAGAGAGAGAGAGAGAGAAAGGGGGGGGGAGAGGTGTGTCTGAGTGTGTATTGGGGGGGGGAGGAGGGGGAGAGGGAAGGGATGGTGAGGGCATGTGGGGGATTAGAGTGGGAAGATTATGGGAGGGTGTGGACCATATGGTTGGGAGGCCGTGTGTTAACTGTTGTTGCTCTGGTGGGAGGGGGTGGGGATGGGAGAAGGAGGGGAGAGTTGTCCCAGTGTAGGGCGGAGTGTTTTTCACACTTGGATGTCAGAAAACTAGTTCCCACATGAGCCGCATATTTCCCTTGATATTCGTTTCCGTTTGTTAACTTATATCCAAGCCTAACTATTAAAAACCAATAACACTGTACACCGATTGACTGAATGACTTTGTGAGAGGCCTTACCTTACCGCCAATTCAAAACATCCCACAGCACAAACCGGTGTTAAGTACTGTTGACAGTGGTGTGTAGGCCTGCTGTCTCCATCCACGCCGCTGCCAAGCATAGGTCACTCCAACTTGTCGCTATATATCACCAGTATTCTGCTTCTTATTCCTCTTAGCACCGATATAGTTCAATGCCACACGTTTAGAATCACTTCTTCACTATCCTATTCACTATTTGTTATGATCTTCACTATCACATCTAGTTGTGTACACTCTGACCATGCAGTGACCCACGTGCTTGTCCTGGCACTGTTGTCGTACCCCTGATCTTGTTTAATATGCACTATCGGACACTATCCATAAGTTTTCTAGTTTCAAATTGGTGTGTTGCACTTTGTATTATCACTGAACACCGAATTTTCTGTGTATCCCTCTGATGTCCCAAAATATGAAGCCTTATTGACGAGCGCGGCACAACCTGACCACCCTCCCTCAACCTCGAGAACGTATGTGTGTGTGTGTGTGTACTTACCTATTTGTACTCACCTATTTGTGCTTGCAGGGGTTGAGCTTTGGCTCTTTGGTCCCGCCTCTCAACTGTCAATCAACTGGTGTACAGATTCCTGAGCCTACTGGGCTCTATCATATCTACATTTAAAACTGTGTATGGAGTCAGCCTCCACCACATCACTGCCTAATGCATTCCATCCGTTAACTACTCTGACACTGAAAAAGTTCCTTCTAATGTCTCTGTGGCTCATGTGGGTACTCAGTTTCCACGTGTGTCCTCTTGTTCGTGTACCACCAGTGTTGAATAGTTCATCCTTGTTTACCCGGTCGATTCCTCTGAGGATTTTGTAGGTTGTGATCATGTCTCCCCTTACTCTTCTGTCTTCCAGTGTCGTAAGGTGCATTTCCTGCAGCTTTTCCTCGTAACTCATGCCTCTTAGTTCTGGGACTAGTCTAGTGGCATACCTTTGCACTTTTTCCAGCTTCGTCTTGTGCTTGACAAGGTGCGGGCTCCATGCTGGGGCCGCATACTCCAGATTTGGTCTTACATATGTGGTGTACAAGATTCTGAATGATTCCTTACACAGGTTCCTGAACACTGTTCTGATGTTAGCCAGCCTCGCATATGCCGCAGACGTTATTCTTTTTATGTGGGCTTCAGGAGACAGGTTTGGTGTGATATCAACTCCTAGATCTTTCTCTCTGTTCATTTCATTTAGTACTTCACCTCCTATTCTGTATCCTGTGTCTGGCCTCCTATTTCCACTGCCTAGTTTCATTACTTTGCATTTACTCGGGTTGAACTTCAACAGCCATTTGTTGGACCATTCACTCAATCTGTCTAGGTCATCTTGTAGCCTCCTACTATCGTCCTCAGTTTCAATCCTCCTCATAATTTTTGCATCATCGGCAAACATTGAGAGAAACGATTCTATACTCTCTGGGAGATCATTTACATATATCAGAAACAGTATAGGTCCAAGGACTGACCCCTGCAGGACCCCACTCGTAACGTCTCGCCAATCTGAGACCTCACCCCTCACACTGACTCGTTGTCTCCTGTTGCTTAGGTACTTCTGTATCCAACGGAGTACCTTCCCTTTCACTCCAGCCTGCATCTCCAGTTTTTTCACTGGCCTCTTGTGTGGCACTGTACCAAAGGCTTTCTGACAATCCAAAAATATGCAGTCTGCCCACCCTTCTCTTTCTTGCCTTATTTTTGTTGCCTGGTCGTAGAATTCATGTAACCCTGTAAGGCAGGACCTGCCATCCCTGAATCCATGTTGATGCTGTGTTACAAAGTTCTTTCGCTCCAGGTGCTCCACTAGCTTTCTTTGCACAATCTTCTCCATCAGCTTGCATGGTATGCAGGTTAGGGACACTGGCCTGTAATTCAGTGCCTCCTGTCTATTCCCTTTCTTGTATATCGGGACTATGTTAGCTGCTTTCCAAATTTCTGGCAGTTCCCCTGTTGCCAATGATTTGTTATACACTATGAAGAGTGGGAGGCACAGTTTTTCTGCTCCTTCCTTTAGTATCCAAGGGGAGATTCCATCTGGGCCTATAGCCTTTGTCACATCCAACTCTAGTAAACACTTCCTTACTTCCCCGCTGGTAATCTCAAACTCTTCCAGTGGTTCCTGGTTAGCTATTCCCTCTCTTATCTCTGGGATTTCTCCTTGCTCTAAGGTGAAGACCTCTTGGAACTTCTTATTCAGTTCCTCACTCACTTCCTTGTCGTTTGTAGTGAATCCTTCTGCCCCTATCCTTAATTTCATAACCTGTTTCTTTACTGTTGTTTTTCTCCTGAAGTGGCTATGCAGCAATTTAGGCTGTCTTTGCCTTGCTTGCGATGTCGTTTTCGTATTGTCTTTCTGCCTCTCTTCTCATCCTGACATATTCATTCCTGGCATTCTGGTATCTTTCTCTGCTCTCCAGCTTCCTGTTATTCCTCTAGTTTCTCCATGCCCTTTTACTTTGCTGCTTAGCTAGCCTACATCTCTAATTAAACCATGGATTTCTCATCTTCATTTCACTGTTTTCCTTTTGGGCTGGGACAAACTTGTTTGCTGCGTCCTTGCATTTTTGCGTGATGTAGGCCATCATATCTTGGGTCGTCTTTTCCCTGAGCTCTGTTTCCCATGCTATATCTGTTAGGAATTTTCTTATCTCCTCATAGTTTCCCTTTCGGT
>NC_091153.1:31930530-31955530 GCF_040958095.1 Procambarus clarkii
AATCCCAACCGGCCTCTGATCGAGAATGAGTGAGAACACAGCTTGTTCTCTATACAGCTGTGTGCCCGCCCCTACACTAGGCTCTACTACTAACCACAAGGTCGCCAACTGGTGTTTCCCGTGTCCAGTAACACATCAGTGATTTTGTTCAAATTATGGTAGCAGTGACAAGAACACACTCAATAGATCTGATATCAGGCAGGTATTTATTCCTATCACTCTATTTCCTTTCATGTATTATATAGCCACAAGAAACATGGAGGAGATGATACAAACGCAAAGGTATTTTGTGTTTTACTTAAAACTCAAGACATCACATAATTATATCAATAAGCAAACAGCTATTTCATGCGGAAGTTGCTCATTCTCACAAATAATCATGAACTCGCCAAGCTGGCAATGCTCCCCCTCACGTCAATGTCAAAATCAGCTGGGGGACTCCCCCCTCACTGCGTGATCTCTCACTGCACTTGTTTGTTGGCGAAAGACGCTTGTTTCTTTAAATTCTCAAGGATCACTAAATGTTCAAACAACACAATATCAATAGCAATAGAACGTAAATACTCCGCTGCACTGATCTTGAGCTCAATCAAACGTTTCTATATTAATGAACACAATAATTCACTATCATGGTATAACACACTGCACCCCATTTAATGATAACGCATGCAAATATATATTACTGGAGTTCTCAGTAATTCCTTTCGTGGGCGAATATTCAATTTATCACTGCACACATGAATGGTTATTCAATACACAAGCATAGACATATATATATATACATATATAGATAAATCATAGATATCAATAATGGTAATAATATAGTTACTGGGCACATAGCCTAACATCAAATACTGGTACATTTATATATATATATATATATTCTCTCACTAAATGATCATATTAAAGTCTCATGAAAGACATTATCAACACAGTAAATTCATCAATTACTCCGGGTGCCTGCACACACCAATAATAATAATAAATACCGTGAGTGCTCTATGTAGCCCCACTCTGCACCTTGTGCCTTACTGTGACATAGGTGAGCCTTGCTCACGACATACAAAATACTCTGGCTAAATAATATAGCTGACTAAAGGGGAAATGGGAGGGAAACTAGAATCACCTACTTCCACCTATCCTCCGGTGAGAGTTGAGTTGTAGCTCCTGGACCAGGCTCCTGCCTCGTGTAGGGAACGCCCCCACACACACCCTGTCGTGTCCTCCAGGAACTCAAACAACGTCCCAAAATAAACGCGTTGTCTCCGTGTTCTGTCCTCCGTGGGTCCGTGCCCCTCCTCCACGTCTTGTAGGGTTGGAGTCGGTCTCCCGGCATTCAACTTCTCCTCCCAACTATGGCTGCCTGCCTACGTCTCGGCTGCAGTCGTTCGGATTCCCAATTAGTGTCTTCTTTCACTGCTTCCCAGTGGATTGGCCCAGCCGCTACGTCGTCACTGTGAAGCTATCAGACGTCCCAGACGATACTGCCTAGACTTCACCTGCACAGCACCCGACCCTGGAGCACTTGATGCTCAATATGCTGTCAATTCCCTCTTCGGTCCACACATGAAATGAAGGAAGACCTCCCGGCGTACTGGCAGACTACGGGTGACACGTAAGATCCACGGGAGTGGCGTATTACTGTCAGATTGACAGGATCAACCTTCACACATCCGTCCACCTTGACGTGTCGTGTCAGACTGATTCCCTCATGGAGGATTGGCCCAGCCATTATGTCATCACTGTGAAGCTATCAGCCGTCACATACGTTGCTGCCTAGACTCCACTCTTGCACAACACCTGTCCATGGAGCGCTTGATGCTCAATATTCTGTCAATTCCTTCTCTGGTCCAACACATGAACGAAGGAAGACCCCACAGGTGCTGGCAGACCACGGGTGATGCGTAAGTCCTCCGGAGACGGGGTAAACTGTCCAACTGACAGGACCCCCAGCGCACGTCCGACCTCCTTGATGTGCTGTCTTAGACTGATGGCGCCAGAGTCGCGCACTGACCGGACCCCCCTTCCTTCGTGACGTCATATTCGCCATGGGAGGTTTTCATTGGCTCCCTGTGCCACGTCGCTGTCGGTGACCAATCTGGTGTCACTGACGTCACGCAATTTTTGGCGGCAAAACAGAGGAGCCAGCGCCATATTGGCTTCCTACAGGGCCTATACCACAGCCCAAAATACTCTTCTTTTACAAATTTCTCGACACCTCGAGAACACTACACTCTCCCACATATATCAAACTGATGCCTGCGACGTAGAGAACGCTCGGGTAAAGTGGACATGACTCTTACAGTAGGCGTGGGAGATATATAAGGGGGGAACACCATCACAGTACGGAGTCAGCTTTTCCCACATCACTACCCAATGCATTCCACCTGGTAACTACTCTGACACTGAAAAAGTTCTTTCTAACGTCCTTGCTGCTCATTTGGGTTCCCAGTTTCCCCCTTTGTCCCCTTGTTTGTGTACCGCCAATGTTGAATAGTTTATCCTTGTCTACCCTGTCAACACCCCTGAGGATTTTGAAGGTAGTGATCATGTCTACCCTTACTCTATTATCTTCCAGTGTCGTAAGGTGCATCTCTCGCTGCCTTTCCTCGTAACTCATACCTCTTAACTCCAGGACTAGTCTAGTGGTAAACCTCTGAACTTTTTCCAAATTCATCTCGTGTTTGACAGGGTACGGGCTCCATGCTGGGGCCGCATACTCCAGGATTGGTCTTACATATGTGGTATACAAGATTCTGAATGATTCCTTACACAGGTTCCTGAATGCTGTTCTGATGTTAGCCAGCCTCGCATATGCTGTAGACGTTATTCTTTTTATGTGGGCTTCAGGGGACAGGTTTGGTGTGATATCAACCCCTACATCTTTCTCTCTGTCCGTTTCATGAACTACTTCATCTCCTATTCTGTATCCCGTGTCTGGCCTTATGTTTCCACCGCCTAGTTTCATTACTTTGCATTTACTCGGGTTGAACTTCAACAGCCATTTGTTGGACCATTCACTCAGTCTGTCTAGGTCATCTTGTAGCCTCCTACTATTCTCCTCTGTTTCAATCCTCCTCATAATTTTTGCGTCATCAGCAAACATTGAGAGAAACGAGTCTTTACTCTCTGGGAGATCATTTACATATATCAGAAACAGTATTGGTCCGAGGACTGACCCCCTGTAGGACTCCACTTGTAACGTCTCGCCAATCTAAGAACTCACCCCTTACATTGATTCGTTGTCTCCTGTCGCTTCTTTATCCAACGGAGTACCTTCCCTTTCACTCCAGCCTGCATCTCCAGCTTTTTCATTCGCCTCTTGTATGGTACAGTATCAAATGCTTTCTGCCAATCCAAAAATATGCAGTCTGCCCACCCTTCTCTTTCTTGACTGATTTTTGTTGCCTAGTCGTAGAATTCAAGGATCCCTTTGAGGCAGGACTTGCCATCCCTGAACCAATGTTGATGCTGTGTTACAAAGATCCTTCGCTCCAGATGTTCCACTAGCTTTCTTCGCACAATCTTCTCCATCAGCTTGCATGGTATGCAGGTTAGGGACACTGACCTGTAGTATATCGGCCTGTAGTATACACTGACCTTGTATATCGGGACTACGTTAGCTGCTTTCCAAATTTCTGGCAGTTCCTCTGTTGCCAGTGATTTGTTATACACTATGGAGAGTGGTAGGCACAGTTCTTCTTCTCTTTCCTTAGTATCCATGGTGAGATTCATTCTGGGTCTATAGCTTTTGTCACATCCAACTCTAGTAAACTCTTCCTTATTTCCCCGCTGGCAATCTCAAACTCTTCCAATGGTTCCTGGCTAACTATTCCCTCTCTTATCACTGGAATTTCTCATTGCTCTAAGGTGAAGGCCTCCTGAAATTTCTTATTTAGTTCCACACACACTTCTTTGTCGTTTGTAGTGAATCCGTCTGCCCCTATCCTTAATTTCATAACCTGTTCCTTTACTGTTGTTTTTCTCCTGATGTGGCTGTGCAGCAATTTAGGCTGAGACTCAGCCTTGCTTGCGATGTCATTTTCGTATTGTCTTTCAGCCTCTCTTCCCATCGTGTCATATTAATTCCTGACACTCTGGTATCTTTCTCTGCTCTCAAGTGTCCGGTTATTCCTGTAGTTTCTCCACGGCCTTTTACTTTGATGCTTAGCTAGCCTACATCTCTGATTAAACCATGGATTTCTCATCTTCATTTCACTGTTTTCCTTTTGGACTGGCACGAACTTGTTTGCTGCTTCCTTGCTCATTTTCGTGAAGTAGTCCATCATGTCTTGGGCCGTCTTTCCCCTGAGCTCTGTTTCCCATGCTATATCTGTTAGGAATTTTCTTATCTCCTCATAGTTTCCCTTTTGGAATGCCAGCCTTGTGTTTTCAGTACCCTTCCTCGAGCTCAATCACCCTTCTTCAATCACGTACTCAAACTCCAGTACACTGTAGTCGCTCATTCCTACTGGGGCCTCAAAACCGATTTCTCTTATGTCGGGGTCGTTCAGAGTGAAGACTAGGTCGAGTCTCGCTGGTTCGTCATTTCCTCTCATCCTTGTGGGTTCTCTGACATGCTGGGTTAAAACGTTTCTAGTCACCATCTCCAATAGTTTGGCTCTCCACATATACTCGCCTCCATGCGGTTCCTTGTTCTCCCAGTCAATCCTTCCATGATTGAAGTCCCTCATGATGAGCAGTTGGGCTCTATTTCTACAGGCAGCAGAGCATAACCCTCTCTAACATAACCCTCATAATAGTGTTAACTGCCATGTTGTTGTTGTCATACTCTTGACTGGGTCTTCTGTCATTTGGTGGAGGGTTATATATCACTGCTACTACTATTCTAGGTCGTCCCATTGTCGTGGTGCCTACTACATAGTCTCTGAAACCCCTCACAGCCTGGGATATCCACCTCCTTGAAATTCCATTTCTCTCTCATTAGTAGGGCCACTCTTCCTCCTCCCCTACCTTGCCTCTCTTTCCTTATTACTGTGTACTCATGGGGAAACATGGCATTCGTTATGGTTCTTGAGAGTTTTGTTTCAGTGAGTCCGATTACATCAGGGTTCACTTCTTGTGCTCTTTCCCTTTGTTCACTTGCCTTGCATGTGATCCCATCTTCCCTTGAGATGCTTCCAGGGCTTAGCATCCCCGCGGCCCGGTCGTCGACCAGGCCTCCTGGTTGCTGGACTGATCAACCAGGCTGTTGGACGCGACTGCTCGCAGCCTGACGTATGAGTCACAGCCTGGTTGATCAGGTATCCTTTGAAGGTGCTTATCCAGTTCTCTCTTGAACACTGTGAGAGGTCTGCCAGTTATGCCCCTTATGTGGAGTGGAAGGTGTTGAACAGTCTCGGGCCTCTGATGTTGATAGAGTTCTCGCTCAGAGTACCTGTTGCACCTCTGCTTTTCAACGGGGATATTCTGCACATCCTGCCATGTCTTCTGGTCTCGTGTGATGTTATTTCTGTGTGCAGGTTTGGGACCAGCCCCTCAATTATTTTCCATGTATAGATTATTATGTATCTCTCCCACCTGTACTCAAGGGAATACAGATTTAGGCTCCTTAGTCGGTCCCAGTAGTTTAGATATCTTACTGAGTGGATTCTAGCAGTAAAGGATCTCTGCACGCTCTCCAGGTCAGCAATTTCTCCAGCTTTGAAAGGGGCTGTCATTGTGCAGCAGTACTCCACTCTAGAGAGCACAAGCGTTTTGAAGAGTATCATCATCGGTATAGCATCTCTAGTGTGAAAAGTTCTTGTTATCCAACCTGTAATTTTTCTTGCAGTTGTGACGGCTACTTTATTGTGTTCTTTAAACATCATATTATTTTCTGTAGCCCATAGAAAGACCTGATCTACATCTGATTGGAGGTTTGCCGTGTCCTCAATGTTGCCTACTCTCATGAAAATCCTAGTGTCATCTGCAAAGGATGATACAGTGCTATAGGTTGTGTTCTTGTCTATGTCCGATATGAGGATGAGAAAAAGAACTGGAGCAAGCACAGTACCCTGGGGGACTGAGCTCTTCACGGTTGATGGGCTGGATTTTATTTTGTTGACTATTACACATTGGGTTCTGTTAGTCAGGAAATTGTAGATCCATCTGCCTATTTTTCCGGTAATTCCTTTTGAACGCATTTTATGTGCAATAACACCATGGTCACATTTATCAAAAGCTTTTGCGAAATCTGTGTAAATTACATCAGCGTTTTGTTTGTCTTCCATAGCATCTAATGCCATATCATAGTGGTCCAGCAACTGCGACAGGCAAGAGCGCCCTGTTCTGAAACCATGTTGTCCGGGGGTTATAGAGATGTTGTGATTCCATGTATTTTGTGATCTTACTTCTTAGCACTCTCTCAACATTTTTTATGATGTGCGATGTTATTGCTATTGGTCTGTAATTTTTTGCCTCTGCCTTATTTCCTCCTTTATGGAGTGGTGCTATCTCTGCTGTTTTTAGTATGTCAGGGATAACACCAGTATCTAGGCTTTGTCTCCAATGAATGTGAAGGGCCTGTGATAGTGGTTTTTTAAAGTTCTTGATGAATATGGAGTTCCAAGAATCCGGGCCTGGTGCAGAGTGCATAGGCATACTGTTTATGGCTTCTTCAAAATCCAGTGGGGATAGGGTGACGTCTGATATATGATTTGATGTTGGTATCATATTCATGAAAAATTCATTTGGGTTATCAATCTGAAGTGCGTTTAGTGGCTCGCTGCAAACAGAGTCGTACTGCTTCCTCAGTAACTCGCTCATTTCTTTGTTGTCATCGGTGAAAGTTCCATCTCCCTTTCGCAGGGTCCTGATACTAGATGTGGTTTTTGATCTTGATTTTGTCTAGGAGAAAAAATATTTCGGATTTCTCTCTATTTCACTGATGGCCTTTTGCTCTCTTTGCCTCTCCTGGGTTTTGTATGATTCTTGTAGCTTGAGTTCAATTGTTTCTATTTCTCTTCCTCACCTTCTTCGCCGTTCTTGAGATAGGGTGCGACTCTTAAGTTGTTCCGCGATTCGTTTTCTTCGCCTATATAGGGAACGACGTTCCCGTTCCAATCTGCATCTCTTTCTCTTTTTTCTTAGGGGTATGCGGTTTGAACATATTTCTAGTGCTACTGAGCTTATTTTTTCCAGGCACTGGTTCAGGTTTGCATTTTCTAGCTGTTCTTCCCAGTTTATTTCTGTGAAGTCCTGGTTTATTTGCTCCCAGTTTATGTTTATTATTGAAGTTGAATTTGGTGAAATCTCCTACACCGGGAATCTGGACTGGGTTTGAAAGGTCTATTCCCTATGGTTGTCATAACTTCAATTAAGTTGTGATCTGAGTAACAGGTATTTGTAATCATTATGTTCCTGATCAATTCATCATTATTAGTGAAAATGAAGTCCAGCGTGTTCTCCTTCCTAGTTGGTTCTACTATTTGCTGGTTTAAGGCAAACCGGTCGCACATCCGTAGCAGGTCATTTGCATGTGCCTGTTCATTTAGGATACTTCCTAGTATTCTTTCTGATATTACTGTATTAGCCAGGTGCTTCCATTTCAGGTGCTGTAGGTTGAAGTCCCCCTAGCAGGATGATGTTCGGGGCTGGATTTGTGAGGTTTTCCAAGCAGTGTTCTATTTTCAGTAGTTGGTCATTAAACTGTTGAGGGTTTGCTTCTGGTGACTTATATACAATAACTACAATTTAGGATTGTAGAGGCTGACCCCACCCTGAAGCCGGTGTTTCCTGTCACATCTGAAAAGATTGTACTCTGAGATCCATATTTCACCATCATGGTAGTTCTTTGTGTGAGTTTCCGTTAGGGCTGCAAACACTGCATTTGCCTCATGAAGGAGACCCTCTATAAAAAGAACTTTGTTGGATTTGCGTGTTTTTATACCCTGGATGTTGGCAAATATAAATGAAGTTATCGTGTTAGTGGAATGCTGGATGCTTTACTTGGTGTTAATATCTGAGGCTCTGGTAAGGAGGCCACTGTGTATGCGTCCTCTCTAGCATTTGACCGAGTTGGTGGTAGAGTCTGGTAATTTTTTGCCATTCTTCTCCTCCTCCTCTTGCTAAAAAATTATCCCGGTCGATGGAGTTGTGGCTGTTTTCATAGTGGCGGTCTGTCGGTTTTATTCGCCTGGTACCTCTTATATGAAAAGCTGGACATTCAGCATTGAAACATTCTTTCCTGTCCAAAAAGTTCTTGCAAATTTCTGGGTGAAATAATTCACAGCTTTTGGTATATTTACCTGTATTAAGGAGGTTTCTGCACTTTCTAGGGTGATCGTACTTACATGTTCCATTTGTTCTTCCCGATATCCCATGTTTACAGGTTGCCCATTTGTAATACCAACAGATTTTGGGGCCTTGTTTTTGTTTGTTTCCCTTTGTCAGGAACCTTACTCTGCTGCGGCGTCCCCGACACTGTTCTCTGCTATGGGGCCTGTGACACCGCGCTCTGCTCCGGTGCCATCGCCACCACGCTCTGCTCCGATGCCCGCGACACCGCGTTTTGCACCGGTGCCATCGTCACCGAGCTCTGCTCAGTTGTCCCCAACTCCGCGCTTTGCTCAGGCATCCCCGACTCCGCGCTTTGCTCAGGCGTCCCCGACTCTGCGCTCTGCTCAGGCGTCTCTGACTCTGCACTCTGTTCTGGCGTCCCCAACTCCGCGCTCTGCTTAGGCGTCCCCAACACCACGCTCTGCTCAGGCGTCCCCGACTCCGCTCTCTGCTCCGGCGTCGGTGCCACCAAGCTCTGTGCCGCATATGGTTGTACCTTGGTGTCATGTACAGTTTGTTTGAAGACATTAGAATTTGCTATGCAGTCATTTATTAGTGATTCTCTGTTTTCAGCGGGAGTTTTATCCAGGATTTCCATCATCTTCCAAAAAGTTACATCATCCTTTTTGCAGAGCCAGTACACAGAGTGGTCACTGGGACCATTTCTCCCTGAATTATTAGTCCTGTTGGCACATTTTTTGTGTATGGCTGCTGAACAGAGTTGCCATTGAAAGCTCTGTTGGTATCTCCCTTCATGTTGCATTCTATGGACGTTTTTATCATAGACATTTTTGTTGAACACTTCTGTTCAGTGGTGGTGGTGCTTACAAGGTGGGGTGTTGACCGTGGGTGTTTACCAACTTGAGACAGGCCTGGAGGAGGCTGTATGGACGGGCAGTGTTGCTGCCACGTGTCGTACTCTTAATTTGTTTTGTTCACTTGTTATATTAAATTACTTGCATTTTCCCACTAGTTATCTTACAGTAGAGGAGAGTCTTAGGGGATGGGGGAGAAAAGGGGGGCTTGGGGGGCAGAAAAGGGGGGAGGGCTTTGCGGCGCATGGGGGGAAAGGGAAGGCTGAGGTGGGTGAGGAAGAGGAGAGGGTTTAGGGGAGTTATGGAGAAGGGAAGGCTTAGGTGGGGTAGGGAAGAGTTGGGGGTTTAGGGGGGTGGGGGAGAATGGAGGGCTTGGGGGTGGGAGAGACAGGAGGGCATGTGGGAGAAGGAAGGGCTTGAGGGATGAAGGGAAAAGGGAGGTCCTGGGGAGAGGGGTGAGTGGGAGGAGGGGAGGGTGGAAGGGGGGTAGGGTGCCCTAGGTGGGTACTTAGTGGAGGGTTGTCAGGGGATGGGGTAGATAGGGTGTCTGTTGGGCAGAATGTTGGGGAGGTGCTCCACTCCCTGTGGCTGTTGCACTGTTTTAAGAGGGTTTCCCACTCCCCTCTGGGATTGTAGGGTTCGAGGTTGTGGTTCTCTGATTCCTTTCTCTCTCCCTGTGCTCCTTCCTCATGTCTGCTGCCCGCCTTCTCTCTTCCCTTGTCATATCCCTCAGCGGGAATACTTTTTTGAACTTCTGTACAATTGCTAGACCGCTCTTCCTTGCTAATCAGTTCCTCTTTCGTGTTCTCACTCTTGAATACCACCTTTATCATTTGGTCTCTGTCCTTGTTGTACTTTCCAAGCTTGAAAACCTTTTCAACATTTTGGCCAGTTCCCTCCATCCTTACCTCTTTCAAGATCTCGTAACGATCTTGTAACTTCCATGGCAACTTCCCTTACTGCAGACCTAGCTTGAAGGTTCGTTTTAAGCAACTCTGCAAATGAGGGCTGTATTGTAAGATTCCCCTCAACAGAAAATTACCATCACCCTGCGGGATGGTTTGTGCCTGGTGCTGGGTAGGATTTTCTTTCAGGCTTTTTATTTCATCCTTTGCTGCCTTTAGCTAATCCTGCAGGCTGGATACTGTCTCCTTCATAATCCTCAATCTTTCCCTGATTTCACTCCACATGTGTTCGATTGTATTCCTAAACCAAGATTCCTGTCCCTCCACTTCTTCCAAGGTTGATCCTGCCGTGGTTGTCCTCCTGCGTTTGTCACCCCGAGTTCGTGTGTGTGTGTGTGTGTATGTGTGTCATACTAGCTTCGAATACTACAATCATTCATATTATTGACGACCTATTGTGATGTTTATTTGGTGTAAAATTGCCAATAAATTTATTCTTAAACTTTTGTATAATTTGTAAGATATTTTTATTATGGTAAGGTAATTATTAGATGAAAGCAGGAGAATCTCAAGATACATGAAGAAATTTTTCAATAAATATCAATAAATTGTCTTTATTTAAAATGAACACTACACCCAGTATCTTTCATTTATCTTTAATATCTACAAAAATAAAATAATTGCATTAAAAGGTTATTATATAATACTATTAGCATAATACCTGGCTACGTTTGAGAGTCCGTACGATACACTAAACTCTCATAAAAATTGTGTTCATTAACAAAAGAGAAGACAAATTTTAAATGCTTTTAATGTCTTCTTCAATTTCTAGAATGAATTATGTTGGTAAGTTTGTGGTGGTGGAATCAAGCATTGTTACGGACCTGAGTCCATCGTCGAAGCACGGAGCAGTGACGACGACGCCATCTGAGAGTCCGCTCCCGAAAACCCCACAACATGGACAACGCCATCTAGTGGTGACAGGATATGCAGGCAAGAGGCGCTGGATTCCTGTCCTAGTCGACTCGTGACGTAGCCGCTGCTGACCTCTGGTGAGGTGGCGCTTAGACAGTGAACGCTATCTATGGAGCGAAGAGGAGGACGTTTCTGTCTAAACCAGTAAGTGAAGTTTCCTAGTGGCCCCAGGTAGTGTCCCCAGTACTGATGACGTGTCTACTTTCAGAGTCAACCTAGGACGGTTGGGAGGTACTTGGAATCAGTCTACCCAAGGCAGCCAAGGTCTCTTCACCAGTGTGCTTTGTAGAAGCTGTGAGCCACCCCAGACGAACTCTGCTGAGTGTGTGATTGCCTGCCTGAGGAGTGGCAATAACGGGATTCGCCGTATCCGGGGATGGCTGGTGGAAGAGACCACCCACTGAGGTGATGACCGAGGAGGGTCACCAGCGAGTCACACGAGGCTCCTGCATAGGGCACGCAACCCTAGTATTACCCTGACTACCCCTAGTCAGGCCACTAGGAGTGGCCTGACAGCGACGTTGACTAGTACCTGCCAGCTATAGGCTGGACTGTGGTTGTAGGCCATCACGACAAGGCACCCAGTGGGATTATTGTTTGGCTGGCCTTTGGCCATGGTGGATTCATCGTGGGTTCTGGGCCACGGAGGAGGAAACCAGGAAAGGCTACCCAGAGTGTGCATCACCGAGTGTCTATTGTCTTCGGAGGAAGACGAAACTGTATATAATTGTGTAGTAATAATTCCCGTGTGTGACTTTTTACATATGGTGGTGGAAATATATATATATATATAATTATATATATATATATATATATATATATATATATATATATATATATATATATATATATATATATATATATATATATAGTGAGGATACCACCTCTGGTGCCAATGTGGGGACCCTTAGCCTCAGAGAAGAAAATAAAAAGCATTCAGAGGAGACCTTGTGGTTTCTCACTGAACACTAACATTATCTTCTCCTACCACCGCCATTCTTTTGTATGTACACATATATATTTGCTTTATTTGAACTTTGTTACAAAAAAGTGTTACATATAGGTTACAAAGATGGTTATCATAGTTTGTCGAGTTCCTCCAGCTCCTCAGATGGCGGGCAGGAACCCTGGATGCAGTGCGCATTTCCCCTCTGTATCGCCACTCTGAGGCGCTGGAAAAGAAAGCTGGCAGCTCTAGGGTCCCTTGTTGTTTCAATGAGCCTAGAACCCAGTTCCTTCAAAAAACTGGTAGCACTTTTACCCCAGGCACCGAGTGTCTCAGAAGCAATGGGGTCAAAATTGTAGTGGTGATCCAGTTCTCTATACTTACGGGATTTGGCTGCTTCCCTGTGGGTGGCAGCGCCACCTGGTTGTGCAACACTGAGGTTAATGTAGGTGTTAGCCAGGGTTGATACGCACGTGTAGTCCCATACCAACTGCTTGCCATTCTTCCAGGGGTTCACTGTGATACCATCCGGGCGACCAATAAGAGCATCAGAGTTACGGGGCTCTCTCTCTCTCTCTCTCTCTCTCTCTCTCTCTCTCTATATATATATATATATATATATATATATATATATATATATATATATATATATATATATATGTCGTACCTAGTAGCCAAAACGCACTTCTCGGCCTACTATGCAAAGCCCGATTTGCCTAATAAGCCAAATTTTCCTGAATTAATATATTTTCTCAATTTTTTTTCTTATGAAATGATAAAGCTACCCATTTCATTACGTATGAGGTCAATTTGTTTTTATTGGAGTTAAAATTAACGTAGATATATGACTGAACCTAACCAACCCTACCTAACCTAACCTAACCTAACCTATTTTTATAGGTTAGATTAGGTTAGGTAGCCGAAAAAGTTAGGTTAGGTTAGGTTAGGTAGGTTAGGAAGTCGAAAAACAATTAATTCATGAAAACTTGGCTTATTAGGCAAATCGGGCCTTGCATAGTAGGCTTAGAAGTGCATTCTGGCTACTAGGTACGATATATATATATATATATATATATATATATATATATATATGTATTTATATATATATAATATGTATATTCCTTTATATATATATATATATATATATATATATATATATATATATATATATATATATATATATATATATATATATTAGAATACTGATGTATTTGTGTACCTCCCCCATTGTTTTAATTTGCGTTATGGAACACACCCCTTGAAAGCCTCTACTAACTTGGGGCCGGATACCCAAACTCTAATACTATCAGAGAAGAACCCGGTTGCGTCCCAGTAGGCCCATAACAAGCATAGTTGTGGTTAATGATTTTTACAGTACAGAACAATTTTGTGTAGACAGTAACATACAAAGTTTCAGTTAAGTGAAGACCTTTCATTTTATAAACTTGGAACATATATACTTCTATTTCTACTTTATAGAAAAGGTGCACCTTTTAGCCAGCGATTCAATCAACTGGTAACTCGCCTGGATGCTGCAGGAATTATTAACTACTAAACTAAAGACTTGTTAGCCAATATAGCGAGGGAGAAAAGGAAGGTTGTGAAAGAGGACACTGAGAATATCCATGGCGATGCATATCAGGTAATTTTCATCTAATTCAGTCGAAGAGGTCTGGAATATTTTGAACTTTCATGTTATTAGATCTTCTATTAATTCCCAATGCGCTTCCACTCCTGACTGTCAGGATGAAGGGCAGCAGGTGGTGCTGAGCCTCAACCATCTGCAGGGAGCATACTACATGCTGCTGGTCGGCTCCTGCGTCGCCTTCCTCACCCTGCTGGGGGAGAACCTCGCCCACTGCTGCTCCTCGCCTCAGTAACACCTTCCTCACCCTGCTGGGGGAGAACCTCGTCCACTGCTGCTCCTCGCCTCAGTAACACCTTCCTCACCCTGCTGGGGGAGAACCTCGCCCACTGCTGCTCCTCGCCTCAGTAACACCTTCCTCACCCTGCTGGGGGAGAACCTCGCCCACTGCTGCTCCTCGCCTCAGTAACACCTTCCTCACACTGCTGAGGAAAATTTACCTGAGCAAATTTTGTTTTTCATCAAAGACAATTTCCCATCAATGATCAACTTCGTTCCATAACAAATTCTCTTCCAAAAGTCCCCTTCCTCAACGTCTCTTACCGGCATTCGTTTCAGTCCGGTCCACGGTCAATCCTTTGACTACTTTATTGGGATTGACATATTAAGTTCAGGAACAAATAATTAATGTGAGAATAGAGAGAGGAGATGTAAATGGTAGGTTACATGTGTGGCATAGAGTAATGAGGCTTTGATCATAAGTAGACAACAATTCTTTGCAATTGGGACTAAATACGGATGCTTATAAATGTGTTCAGTGATGAAGCTGGCATTTTTGGGAAAGTGTTTGACAATTCATTGACTCGAAGAGTCATGGTCTATGACTTGGTAAACCTAGAAAGAAAGGAAGCCTACAGGTATTCAATCATTAGGTGCATATCGTTCCTTCTCAACAGCAGGGGGTTTGAAAACCTTAAATAAAGCATAAGTACGCTCCTGTCTTGTGTATTTACCTCACATCGGGACTGGCTTTTTCCCCATATTTTACTCGAATTCTCAACAAGGGAGAAATTCGTTTGAAAATTTTCATCTCTGGTCTTGAGTAAGTCTATATGGACTGGTTCAGACATAAAAAGCTTTAGAACTTGAGAGAAGTTGACATCCTTTCTGTTATGTTTAGAGCTATTGTCCTCAAGAGTCACCCCCCCCCCCCCTTACACACCCCCAGGTCAGACTTCGTGGCCAATCAGATGTTAGCAACCACATCACTAGGCAATCAGTCATCAGTAGTTATACTGGTAAGGTATTTCTCACTGTGTCCTTCCACGTGATAGCTCTATTCACCAAGCAGTAAATAGGTACATTGGAGATTAGAAGCTGTTGTGAGTTGTACCCTTATGACGTGTGTGATTGTAAGAGACACATAACACACACACACACACACACACACACACATACACACATACACACATACACACACACACACACACACACACACACACACACACACACACACACACACACACACACACACACACACGGGACCTGGTAGCCTGGTGGATAGCTTTCAGGACTCGTAATTTTGTTGCACGGGTTCGATTCCCGCACCAGGCAGAAACAAATGGGCAAAGTTTCTTTCACCCTGAATGCCCCTGTTACCTAGCAGTAAATAGGTACCTTAGAGTTAGTCAGCTGTCACGGACTGTTTCCTGGTGTGTGTGTGTGTGTGTGTGTGTGTGTGTGTGTGTGTGTGTGTGTGTGTGTGTGTGTGCGTGTGTGTGTGTGTGTGTGTGTGTGGTGTGGTGTGGAGAAAAAAAAAGTAGTTAGTAAATAGTTGATTGAGAGTTGAGAGGCGGGGCGAAAGAGCAAAGCTCAACCCCCGCAAACACAACTAGGTGAATACACACACACACACACACACACACACACACACACACACACATAAAAGGCTGGGATTTTGAGGAGATGGTTATTCAGGGCTGTGAAGGTTTCAGTGACTACATAACAGGTACCATAACAACTGGGGGACAAAAAATTATAGTCGTAGTCATATATAATCCACCTCTAAATGACAGAAGACCCAGACAGGAATATGATAGAAACAACATGGCCACCATTAACATAAGATTAACATTAGTGGTAAGGATTGCGATGTTGTATACCTTGACTTTAGCAAAGCTTTTGATACAGTGCCACATGAAAGACTGATTAAAAAGATAGAGTCTCATGGTATTGGGGGTGCTATATTAAGCTGGATTAGGGCATGGCTATACCAAAGGAAACAGAGAGTTAGTATAAATGGAATCAAGTCAGAGTGGGAAAATGTTGTAAGTGGAGTGCCTCAAGGCTCTGTCCTGGGACCTCTGTTGTTTATAATATATATAAATGATTTAGATTCAGGTTTGAGTAGCAACATTTGCAAATTTGCCGATGATACGAAAATCGGTAGGGAAATTAATTCGGAGGAGGACTCACTATCACTTCAAGTTGATCTAGATAGGGTTTTGAAATGGTCAAAGGATTGGCAGATGCAGTTTAATGCTGATAAATGTAAAGTTCTGAGGTTAGGTAATGATGATAGAGTTACAAGATACGAGCTAGATGGTGTTGTGATTGCGAAGTCGGATTGCGAAAGGGATCTGGGAGTTATGATTAGTAAGAATTTAAAACAAAAGGATCAATGCATAAATGTTCGTAATAAGGCAAATCGGACACTTGGATTTATTAATCGCAGCGTTAGTAACAAGACACCTGGTGTGGTTCTCAAGCTATATCTTGCTCTAGTTAGGCCCCATTTAGATTATGCAGTTCAGTTTTGGTCGCCATATTATAGAATGGATATAAATTCACTTGAACGTGTCCAGCGTAGGATGACTAAGTTAATTCCCCAAATTAGAAATCTTTCATATGAAGAAAGATTAACAAAGCTTAAGTTGCATTCACTGGAAAGGCGAAGAGTTAGGGGCGACATGATAGAGGTTTACAAGTGGGTGAATGGACATAACAAGGGGGATATTAATAGGGTATTAAAAGTATCAACACAGGACAGAACACGAAACAATGGGTATAAATTGGATAAGTTTAGATTTAGGAAAGACTTGGGTAAATATTGGTTCAGTAACAGGGTTGTAGATTTGTGGAACCAATTGCCGCGTAACGTGGTGGAGGTGGGGTCCCTCGATTGTTTCAAGCGCGGGTTGGACAAGTATATGAGTGGGATTGGGTGGTTATAGAATAGGAGCTGCCTCGTATGGGCCAATAGGCCTTCTGCAGTTACCTTTGTTCTTATGTTCTTATAATAGAGAGAGCAGCTTCTGTTGCTAGCAGGAATGGATCTGGACTGCTAATCATGTGAGACTTTAACCACAGGAAGATAGATTGGGAGAACAGAGATCCGCATGGAAGACCAGAAACATGGAGAGCTAAGCAGCTGGACGTGGTAACAAGACACTTTCTAAGCCAGCACATCAAGGAACCAACAAGACTAAGAGAAGATGAACCAGCCATGCTCGATCTGATATTTACTCTAAATGAGTGGGATATAAGGGAAGTTAGGATGGAAGCACCCTTGGGAATGAGTGACCAGAGTGTATTGATCTTTGAGTACCTGGTAGAGCTAGGAATTATCTCCCCCAAAAAGAACTAGGAAACAAAAGGCTGGCATACCGAAAAAGGACCTATGAAGAGATGAGAAGTTTCCTAAGGGAAATAACTTGGGACACAGACCTCAGATATAAGTCTGTACAAGATATGATGGACTATGTCACCCAAAAGTGTCAGGAGGCAGTAAACAGGTTCATCCCATCCCAAAGGGAAAAAACCGAGAAGCAAAAGAAGAACCCATGGTATAATAGGGCATGTATGAAAGCAAAGGGACTGAACAAAAAGGCGAGGAGGAACTTCCAGAATAACAGAACACCAGAAAGCAGAGAGAGATACCAGAGAACCAGGAATGAGTATGTTAGTGTGAGAAGAGAAGCAGAGAAAAATTATGAAAATGATATAGCAAACAAAGCCAAGACCGAACCAAAGCTACTCCATAGTCACATCAGGAGGAAAACAACAGTGAAAGAACAGGTAATGAAACTTAGAACAGGCGAGGACAGGTATACAGAGAATTACAAAGAGGAGTGTGAAGAACTCAACAAGAGGTTCCAGGAGGTCTTCACAATAGACCAAGATAGTCACTGTGTTAGGAGAAAGGGAGTAAACCAGGCGGCCTTGGAAGGGTTCCAAATTACGAGAGAGGAGGTCAAGAGACACCTGCTGGATCTGGATGTTAGAAAGGCCGTTGGTCCAGACGGGATCTCACAATGGGTACTGAAAGAGTGTGCAGAGGCACTTTGCTTGCCACTCTCCATAATGTATAGTATGTCACTTGAGATGGGAGACCTACCAGAAATATGGAAGACGGCGAATGTGGTCCCAATATACAAAAAGGGCGACAGGCAAGAGGCACTGAACTACAGGCCAGTGTCCTTGACTTGTATACCATGCAAGGTGATGGAGAAGATCGTGAGAAAAAACATAGTAACACATCTGGAGAGAAGGGACTTCGTGACAAATCGCCAACATGGGTTCAGGAAGGGTAAATCTTGCCTGAATGGCTTAATAGAATTCTACGACCAGGTGACAAAGATTAAGCAAGAAAGAGAAGACTGGGCGAACTGCATTTTCTTGGATTGTCGGAAAGCCTTTGACACAGTACCTCTTAGGAGGCTGGTACATAAGCTGGAGAGACAGGCAGGTGTAGCTGGTAAGGTGCTCCAGTGGACAAGGGAGTACCTAAGCAATATGAAGCAGAGAATTACGGTGAGGTGTGAGACCTCTGATTGGCGTGAAGTCACCAGTGGAGTCCCACAGGGCTCTGTACTCGGTCCTATCTTGTTTCTGATATATGTAAATGATCTCCCGGAGGGTATAGATTCATTTCTCTCAATGTTTGCGGACGATGCCAAAATTATGAGAAGGATTAAGACAGAAGAGGACTGTTTGAGGCTTCAAGAAGACCTAGACAAACTGCAGGAATGGTCGAACAAGTGGTTGTTAGAGTTTAACCCAACCAAATGTAATACAATGAAGATAGGTGCAGGGAGTAGGAGGCTAAATACAAGGTATTATCTGGGAGAGGAAATTCTTCAGGAGTCAGAGAAAGAAAAAGACTTGGGAGTTGATATCACGCCAGACCTGTCTCCTGCAGCACATATCAAGAGGATAAAATCAGAGGCATATGCCAGGCTGGCCAACATACGAACGGCATTCAGAAATTTGTGTAAAGAATCATTCAGAACTTTGTATACCACATATGTCAGGCCAATCCTGGAGTATGCAGCCCCAGCATGGAGTCCATATCTAGTCAAGGATAAGACTAAACTGGAAAAGGTTCAAAGATTTGCCACCAGACTAGTACCCGAGCTGAGAGGTATGAGCTACGAGGAGAGACTACGGGAATTAAACCTCACTTCGTTGGAAGACAGAAGAGTTAGGGGGGACATGATCCCCACATTCAAGATTCTGAAGGGAATTGATAGGGTAGATAAAGACAGTCTATTTAACACAAGGGGAACACGCACAAGGGGACACAGGTGGAAACTGAGTGCCCAAATGAGCCACAGAGATATTAGAAAGAACTTGTTTAGTGTCAGAGTGGTTGACAAATGGAATGCATTAGGAAGTGATGTGGTGGAGGCTGACTCCATACACAGTTTCAAGTGTAGGTATGATAGAGCCCAATAGGCTCAGGAATCTGTCCCACCTGTTGATTGACGGTTAAAAGGCGGGACCAAAGAGCCAGAGCTCAACCCCCGCAAGCACAACTAGGTGAGTACACACACACAATTGTGGTGGAGGCTTTGTGGTGGAGGCTGACTCCATACACAGTTTCAAGTGTAGATATGATAGAGCCCAGTAGGCTCAGGAACCTGTACACCTGTTGATTGACGGTTGAGAGGCGGGACCAAAGAGCCAGAGCTCAACCCCCGTAAGCACAATTAGATGAGTACACACACACACACACACATACAAACACACACACACACACAAACACGCTCACACACATACACACAAAGTCACACACACACACACACACACACACACACTGTCTTAGTCCCAGAACTAAGAGGCATGAGTTATGAAGAAAGGCTACGGGAAATGCACCTCACGACACTGGAAGACAGAAGAGTAAGGGGGGACATGATCACAACCTACAAAATCCTCAGGGGAATCGACCGGGTAAACAAGGATGAACTATTCAACACTGGTGGGACGCGAACAAGGGGACACAGGTGGAAGCTGAGTACCCAAATGAGCCACAGAGACGTTAGAAAGAACTTTTTCAGTGTCAGAGTAGTTAGTAAATGGAATGCATTAGGAAGTGATGTGGTGGATTCTGACTCCATACACAGTTTCAAATGTAGATATGATAGAGCCCAATAGGCTCAGGAATCTGTACACCAGTTGATTGACGGTTGAGAGGCGGGACCAAAGAGCCAGAGCTCAACCCCCGCAAGCACAATTAGGTGAGTACACACACACACACACACACACACACACATAGTTTTTCACATAGTTAAGTTTCACATAGTTTAACACATAGTTAAGCACATCTAGGTGAGTACATACACGCACACACATACACACAAACTCACACACACACACACTCACTGTGTTCTGTTGCTTAGGTACTCCCTTATCCAGTTGGGAACATTCCCTTTCTCTCCTGCCTGCATCTTCATGTTATGTGGTACTTTGTCAAAGGCTTTCTGGCAATCCAAAAATATGCAGTCATTCTATCCCCCCACTCTTTGCTTGGTCATAGAATTCAATTAATTCTCTGAGGAATGATTTGCCATCCATCATTACCCATATCACAGCCTAATGCATTCCATTTGTCAACAACTCTGACACTAAAAAAATTCTTGCTAATGTCTCTATTGTTCAATTGGGCACTCAATTTCCAACTGTATGCCCCTCAAGGTAAATAGCTAATCTTTATCTACCCAATCAATTCCTTTGAGAATATTGTATGCTGTGATCATGTCCCCTCTAACTCTTCTGTCTTCCAGCGACGTGAGGTTTAATTCCCGAAGTTTCTCTTCGTAGCTCATACCCCTCAGTTCAGGGTATTTGTCTGGTGGAAAACCTTTATTCCTTTTCCAGTTTAGTCTTATGCTTGACTATATACGGACTAAATGCTGGAGCTGCATAATCCAGGATTGGTCTGACATATGTGATATACAAAGTTCTGAACGGTTCCATACACAAGTTTCTAAAGGCCGTTCTTACGTTAGGCAACCTGGTATCTGCCGCTGACGTTATCCTCTTGATATGGGCTTTATGGGGACAGGTCTGGCGTGATATGGACTCCCAGTTCTTTCTCTCTCTCTGCTTCTTGAAGAATTTCATCTCACAAATGATACCTTGTATCTGGTCTCCTGCTCCCTACACCAATCTTCATTACACCGCATTTGCTCAGGTTAATATCTAACAGCTAATTGTTCGTCCATTCCTTCAGTTTGTCCAGGTCTTCCTGAAGCCTCAAGCAGTCCTCCTCTTTCTTGATCCTTCTCATAATTTTGGCATCGTAAAAAAACATCAAGAGGAATGAGTCTTTTCCGTCTGGGAGAACATTTACATATATTAGAGACAGGGCATGACCGAGTACAGAGCCCTGTGGGATTCCACTGGTGACTTCACGTCAATCTGAGGTCTCACCCCTCACTGTAACTCTCTACTTCCTATTGTTTAGGTACTCCCTTATCCACTGGAGCACCCTACCAGTTATTCCTGCCTGTTTCTCCAGCTTATGTACCAGCCTCTTATGGGGTACTGTGTCAAAAGCTTTCCGACAGTCCAAGAAAATGCAGTCCGCCCATCTTTCTCTCTCTCTCTTGCTTAATCTTTGTCACCTGATCGTAGAATTCTTTTATGTCAGTAAGGCAAAATTTACCCTCCTTGAGCCCATGTTGGTGGTGTGTTTCGAAGTCCCTTCTCTCCAGATGTGCTACTAGGATTTTTCTCACGATCTTCTCCATCACCTTGTATGGAATACAAGTTAAGGAGACCGGCCTGTAGTTCAATGCCTCTTGTCTGTCACCCTTTTTGTATATGGGGACTACATTACCCGTCTTCCATATTTCTGGAAGGTCTCCCATCTCCAGTAACCTACTATACACTATAGAGAGTGGCAAGCAAAGTTCTTCTGCACACTCTTTCAACACCCCCATGGTAAGATTCCGTCCAGACCAAAATCCTTTCTCCGTCCAGATGCCTCTTGACCTCATCTCTTATAATATCGAACCCTTCCAAGGCCGCCAGGCTTACTGCCACATCTCCTAGCATAGTTACCTCACACACACAAGTATGTGTGTGCGTGTGTGTGTGTGTGTGTGTGTGTGTGTGTGTGTGTGTGTGTGTGTGTGTGTGTGTGTGTGTGTGTAATTACCTAAGTGTAGTTACAGGATGAGAGCTACGCTCGTGGTGTTCCGTCTTCCCAGCACTCTGTCATATAACGCTTTGAAACTTCTGACGGTCTTGGCCTCCACCACCTTCTCACCTAACTTGTTCCAACCGTCTACCACTCTGTTTGCGAAAGTGATTTTTCTTATATTTCTTCGGCATCTGTGGTTAGCTAGTTTAAATCTATGCCCTCTTGTTCTTAAAGTTCCAGGTCTCAGGAAATCTTCCCTATCGATTTTATCAATTCCTGTTACTATTTTGTATGTAGTGATCATATCACCTCTTTTTCTTCTGTTTTCTAGTTTTGGCATATTTAATGCCTCTAACCTCTCCTCGTAGCTCTTGCCCTTCTGTTCTGGGAGCCACTTAGTAGCATGTCTTTGCACCTTTTCCAGCTTGTTGATGTGTTTCTTAAGATATGGGCACCACACTACTGCATATTCTAGCTTTGGCCAAACAAAAGTCGTGAACATTTTCTTTAGTATATCGCCATCCATGTATTTAAAAGCAATTCTGAAGATAGAAAGCGTGGCATAGGCTCCTCGGGCAATATTCTTTATGTGGTCCTCAGGAGATAGTTTTCTATCTAGAACCACCCCTAGATCTCTTTCTTTATCAGAATTCTTTAAAGATTTCTCATATAATATATAGGTTGTGTGAGGTCTATGTTTTCCTATTCCACATTCCTTAACATGGCATTTATTAACATTAAATTCCATTTGCCAAGTGGTGCTCCATATACTTATTTTGTCCAGATCATCTTGAAGGGCATGACAATCATCTAAGTTTCTTATCCTTCCTATTATCTTAGCATCATCAGCAAACATGTTCATATAATTCTGTATACCAACTGGTAGATCATTTATGTAAACAATAAACATCACTGGTGCAAGAACTGAACCCTGTGGTACTCCACTTGTGACATTTCTCCAGTCCGATACATTGCCTCTGATCACTGCCCTCCTTTTTCTATCAGTCAGAAAATTTTTCATCCATGTTAGAAGCTTACCTCTCACCCCTCCAATATTTTCCAGTTTCCAGAACAATCTCTTATGTGGAACTCTGTCGAAAGCCTTTTTTAGGTCCAGATAGATGCAGTCAACCCAACCATCTCTTTCCTGTAATATCTCTGTTGCTCGATCATAGAAACTGAGTAAATTTGAAACACAGGATCTTCCAGATCGAAAACCATACTGTCTGTCTGATATTATATCATTTCTCTCCAGCTGTTCTACCCATTTAGTTTTAATTATTTTTTTCCAATATTTTGACTATTACACTTATCAATGATACCGGTCTATAATTAAGGGGGTCTTCCCTGCTTCCACTTTTGTAGATTGGAACTATGATTGGAACTATGTTAGCCTTTTTCCACACATCAGCTACAACTCCTGTAAACAGGGATGCCTGAAAAATCAGTTGAAGTGGAATGCTGAGCTCAGGTGCACATTCTCTCAGAACCCATGGTGAAACTCCATCTGGGCCAACTGTTTTGTTCTTATTTAGCTCCTTGAGCATTTTTTCCATGTGTGTGTGTGTGTGTGTGTACTCACCTATTTGTGCTTGCGGGGGATGAGCTTTGGCTCTTTGGTCCCGCCTCTCAACTGTCAATCAACTGGTGTACAGATTCCAGAGCCTACTGGGCTCTATCATATCTACATATAAAACTGTGCATGGAGTCAACCTCCACCACATCACTGCCTAATGCATTCCATCCGTTAACTACACTGACACTGAAAAGTTCCTTCTAACGTCTCTGTGGCTCCTGTGGGTACTCAGTTTCCACCTGTGTCCCCTTGTTCGCATCCCACAAGTGTTGAATAGTTTATTCTTGTTTACTCGGTCGATTCCTCTGAGGATTTTGTAGGTTGTGATCATGTCTCCCCTTACTCTTCTGTCTTCCAGTATCGTAAGGTGCATTTCCCGCAGCCTTTCCTCGTAACTCATGCCTCTTAGTTCTGGAACTAGTCTAGTGGCATACCTCTGGACTTTTTCCAGCTTCGTCTTGTGCTTGACAAGGTACGGGTTCCATGCTGGGGCCGCATACTCCAGGATTAGTCTTACATATGTGGTGTACAAGATTCTGAATGATTCCTTACACAGGTTCCTGAACGCTGTTCTGATGTTAGCCAGCCTCGCATATGCCGCAGACGTTATTCTTTTTATGTGGGCTTCAGGAGACAGGTTTGGTGTGATATCAACTCCGAGATCTTTCTCTCTGTTCGTTTCATTAAGTACTTCATCTCCTATTCTGAATCCTGTATCTGGCCTCCTATTTCCTCTGCCTAGTTTCATTACTTTGCATTTACACGGGTTGAACTTCAACAGCCATTTGTTGGACCATTCACTCAGTCTGTCTAGGTCATCTTGTAGCCTCCTACTATCGTCCTCAGTTTCAGTCCTCCTCATAATTTTTGCATCATCGGCAAACATTGAGAGAAACGATTCTATACCCTCTGGGAGATCATTTACGTATATCAGAAACAGTATAGGTCCAAGGACTGACCCTTGCGGGACTCCACTCGTAACGTCTCGCCAGTCTGAGACCTCACCCCTCACACTGACTCGTTGTCTCCTGTTGCTAAGGTACTCCTGTATCCAACGGAGTACCTTCCCTTTCACTCCAGCCTGCATCTCCAGCTTTTTCACTAGCCTCTTGTGTGGCACTGTATCAAAGGCTTTCTGACAATCCAAAAATATGCAGTCTGTCCACCCTTCTCTTTCTTGCCTTATTTTTGTTGCCTGGTCATAGAATTCAAGTAACCCTGTGAGGCAGGACCAGCCATCCCTGAATCCATGTTGATGCTGTGTTACAAAGTTCTTTCGCTCCAGGTGCTCCACTAGCTTTCTTCGCACAATCTTCTCCATCAGCTTGCGTGGTATGCAGGTTAGGGACACTGGCCTGTAATTCAGTGCCTCCTGTCTATCCTCTTTCTTGTATATCGGGACTACGTTAGCTGCTTTCCAAATTTCTGGCAGTTCCCCTATTGCCAGAGATTTCTTATACACTATGGAGAGTGGGAGGCACAGTTCTTCT
>NC_091153.1:31960530-31988030 GCF_040958095.1 Procambarus clarkii
TATATATATATATATAATATATATATATATATATAATGCATATATATATATATATATATATATATATATATATATATATATATATATATATATATATATATATATATATATATATATACATATGTCGTACCTAGTAGCCAGAACGCACTTCTCAGCCTACTATGCAAGGCCCGATTTGCCTAATAAGCCAAGTTTTCATGAATTAATTGTTTTTCGACTACTTAACCTACCTAACCTAACCTAACCTAACTTTTTCGGCTACCTAACCTAACCTAATCTATAAAGATAGGTTAGGTTAGGTTAGGTAGGGTTGGTTTGGTTCGGTCATATATCTACGTTAATTTTAACTCCAATAAAAAAAAATTGATCTCATACATAATGAAATGGGTAGCTTTGTCATTTCATTAGAAAAAAATTAGAGAAAATATATTAATTCAGGAAAACTTGGCTTATTAGGCAAATTGGGCCTTGCATAGTAGGCTGAGAAGTGCGTTCTGGCTACTAGGTACGACATATATATATATATATATATATATATATATATATATATATATATATATATATATATATATATATATATATATATATATATCATTTTACAGATCGAGTGATGGGTATAAATAGGCAGGAAAGAGTGGTGAAGTAAGGTGAGGTACAATACTTGGACAACGCAGAAGGCCCATTGGCCCATCAGATGCACCCAATTGGCCCATCCGATGTAGCCCAATGGCCCATCTGATACAGCAGACATACAAGCATAATGCATAGGTAATTATAACATAAAGAGGTAAATATATACAATAAATTAGTGAGACAAATGTTTTTCAATGATTCTACTTAAATCGCCCTTTAGCTGATCTATTAGAAATGGATCTAAGTTATATAGACCACTGCTAATATTCAAATTACTTTCTTTGGTGATCTGTATCAAAGCGGATTCAATTATGTTTCTGTTATAGGTGCTTTTACAATTTGTTATTGAAGACGCACTCTCCCAATCAATTTGGTGAGCTTTTTCTGACAAATGCACAATGCACAAAAACAAAGCATTCTAATGCTTTGTTTGTGCATTTGTCAGAAAAAGCTCACCAAATTGATTGGGAGAGTGCGTCTTCAATAACAAATTGTAAAAGCACCTATAACAGAAACATAATTGAATCCGCTTTGATACAGATCACCAAAGAAAGTAATTTGAATATTAGCAGTGGTCTATATAACTTAGATCCATTTCTAATAGATCAGCTAAAGGGCGATTTAAGTAGAATCATTGAAAAACATTTGTCTCACTAATTTATTGTATATATTTACCTCTTTATGTTATAATTACCTATGCATTATGCTTGTATGTCTGCTGTATCAGATGGGCCATTGGGCTACATCGGATGGGCCAATTGGGTGCATCTGATGGGCCAATGGGCCTTCTGCGTTGTCCAAGTATTGTACCTCACCTTACTTCACCACTCTTTCCTGCCTATTTATACCCATCACTCGATCTGTAAAATGACCTTCTGAAGATGTATTTAATATACGAAAGTACTTAAGGAAATTTCCTGTTTCATTTTTCCTCCGTGGTCTGACATTGTCATATATATATATATTAAATATGACCGAAAAAGTAAGATTAATAATTCTAACACGAATTTTCTCAATCTTTCGTACATTTCGCTTCACTGTTGGAGGTAAATCAAAAATCAATTCTCCAAAATTCATTTTTATTTCTAGTCTGACGCGACACGAGCACGTTTCGTAAAACTTATTACATTTTCAAAGACTTTAGTTCACAAATACACAACTGAATAGAACTTACGCATCTCCGATTTTATATCTACATTTGAGTGAGGTGGAAAGGGTGATGTGGCATTAACACAAGACAGAACAAGATGTGGTATTAATAGGGTATTAATTTCATCAACACAAGACAGAACAAGAGTATTAATAGGGTATTAATTTCATCAACACAAGACAGAACACGAAACAATGGATATTGAATAGAAGTGTGTGTAGAAAGCCTATTGGTCCATATTTCTTGATGCTTCTATATTGGAGCAGAGTCTTGAGGTGGGTAGAATATAGTTGTGCAATAATTGGCTGTTGATTGCTGGTGTTGACTTCTTGATGTGTGGTGCCTCGCAAACGTCAAGCAGCCTGCTGTCGCTGTATCTATCGATGATTTCTGTGGGATATTTGGGTTTGATTCTGATTAATTAATAATTAAAGTAGTAAATTAAATTACGAAGGACCACCCGCTTTTAAAGTAAAGAGGGAAACTGAAAATTTCAGATCATTAGATAAAATTCTAGAGAAAACCAGTGACTATGGATATGACTAGAAAGTATGATCATAAGAATAATTAATGGGCTGTATTATTAAAACCAAACCTCAAACACCTACATTGGGGGGTTATTACTGGAGGTCAGTACGTCCAGGAATCAGTGTGGTTCGTTCACTAATTCTATTAATAATAATCTAATCCTATAATTAATGTTGAATATAATATTATTCATACAAAGAAGAACATGAATATGAGCATAATAATGAATTACAGTAAATCACACATTATGTTGAAAACATTCTGAATGTATCAAATTGCAAATGTTATGAGTAAAAAGAAATAAGCCTTAGCTGGTAATAGATTCCTTTAGATAACCCTGGCAGTCCTCTTAATCTCCAAGTCTGGTACACCGACGTCTGACACGGTTAACATGGAGAAGACAGCATGAGGAATTCGTCTCTCGAGCTGCAAAATAAATAACTACCAGTAGCAATTGATTTAACTGCTCAATACATATTCAAGATTATTGATATCTACAGAGAAATTTCTAATCACCTGTTATTAGGTGTTGTCGTGCCGCGTGACGCGCAATCACCCCGCTATTATTAAACCTGTAAATGATGCATCAAATAAAAGGTACTTAGCTGTGGGCACTGTGTAAGTATTAAGATTGCCGTAATTTCGCATCCCAGGCTCCGGCGAACCTATCCTGGATTGATGCGTTTCAAGTTGGCTGATCACGTGTCGTCAGGAACCAAGTCTAGGGGTCCCTTATTTAACACCAGCACTAGTTGAAGATATTATCTGCAAGGTCGTTCACGCCTCACAGTGGCGGCTTTCATCTGTGGATAGACACACGTGTCCTATTTGCTGGACAATGGCGTCTTTTGTGAGTACGGTAAGCGTGGTTTTGCCTCCTTCTGGCTTTGCACGTGTCCGCTTCCCGACACCGTCACCGACTGAGCATGGCGTCGCGTCCCTCCCCCCACGCCGAGTCGACGTTCATTACACAAATTATTGGCATGAACATTAATATTTCTCGCATTCGCGCATGAAACTCTAAAGACTGGACGGGTTTATTATTTAGAGGAACGAAATATTATTATTTAACTATTTAAGAATAGTAAAGATACAAGGGAGAGGAATTAATGTCTCCCCATAGCATTCATTGATGACGTTAACACTACTGCGAGGTAGACGGTATAATTCTAACGCTCTATTCGGCTTTTAGTTAGAAAACAATTCGTCTGCAATCAGTTGTCATACAGAATGCTTTAATTATGGAGAATCGTATTTAATTCTCACACAAATTGAATATAATGTGTTTTACTGTAAAGAAATCTGACGCAATACTAGCGTCAGATGACGTGAGAATTCTAGCCTAATGCACAGATGAATTATTAGTACAGGAGAATTCTACGAGTCATTAATTTTACTTACTACAATATTAATATGATTAGTAATAAGTAATGAGAATACAACAATGCTGTATTCGATGTTGGAAATATCCAACATAACTCCGGGGGGGGATTCCCAGGGTCGCAGTGTACTGTGTTGTACTGACCTATCCCGAAGTAAAATTAAGATTAACACATTAGTATGTTAGTAGGTTAGTATGTTAGTACACACATAACGAACGTCCCGGATTTATCAAGGACTTACAAGAATTTGAGTCTTGCTATTTACATGTCAACTGAAACATGTTGTTTGTAGCCTACACAATATTTATAGAATTCAACTCTCACAATTTAAACTAACAGAATCTACGGTGATGCGATATCTTGGGTCATAGTGACGTGTAAGGTTTCGTTACGTGATATCACATCGTAGTTTCATCACGGTTGTCTCAGTGGGAAGTGAAAGAAATTACTCTTATTCAGAGTTGTAATAGGCTTGCAGTTTCCCTTAGTGGAAACATGCATGAAATATTGAAACATTAAATGATTAAGTTATCGGTAATCAGGAACGCTCTAAAGCTCACAATAAACTCAACAACTAGGGTCGCAGTGACATGTAATGGTGTATTACGTAGCTGCTGAATCGTAGGTAAACTCAGAATAAGTTCCTAAGAACTGATAACACTATTGTATGATTATACAGTAAAGTATTATTAGTCATTCAAGATCAAGGAGACTATGACACTACAGTAAGGTCACTGTCTAGGGTCGCTGTGACTTGTAACTATTGAGTTACTAGACAATAACATCACGCAGCATCACGATCACCTCAAATTCAAATGAGGAAATTGAATTAATGTGCACTGCCGTGCAGTAGTCATGCTGACTGATGGTACAACTAATTTGCTAACTAGCTAAATAATAGAAAGTAGAGACTGAAAAGTTTATTCATTAAATCAAGGAAAATTCTGAGTCGACAGTGAGATTAGTAGCCTAGTCATTCTGACTTATGAGCTAATTAAATGGTAGCTCATAGGCTTGACACTGTAAACTGGTTAGTACGAAATCACCTTTACATGAATTTGAGTTTATTAAATCAGTCTCTATAAGTATAGTCAACTGTAATTAATGGTGAGTACAGATTAGGCTAGTACTCAGTTGACACTAACTAAAGTCCCTAAGCCTACCTAAATAAATGGTTTGAATTTCTAACCTACCTAAGTAAGGGACTAACCTAATTGTGAGCAAAATGTACTCGAATTAACATGGTGAGCAGTATTAAGCTCATTAACAGGTCGAGTTATATTAAACTCGTGAACATGGTGAGCTGTATTGAGCTCGTCAGCAGTGCTGACAGGGTGAGTTACAGTGAACTCGTCAACAGTGTTGACAGGGTGAGCTACAGTGAGCTCGTTAGCAGTGCTAACAGGGTGAGTTGCAGTGAACTCGTCAACAGTGTTGACAGGGTGAGCTACATTGAGCTCGTCAGCAGTGCTGACAGGGTGAGCTACAGTGAGCTCGTTAGCAGTGCTAACAGGGTGAGCTACATTGAGCTCGTCAGCAGTGCTAACAGGGTGAGCTACATTGAGCTCGTCAACAGTGTTGACAGGGTGAGCTACAGTGAGCTCGTTAGCTAGTGCTAACAGGGTGAGTTGCAGTGAACTCGTCAACAGTGTTGACAGGGTGAGCTGCAGTGAGCTCGTCAGCAGTGCTGACAGGGTGAGCTACAGTGAGCTCGTTAGCTAGTGCTAACAGGGTGAGTTGCAGTGAACTCGTCAACAGTGTTGACAGGGTGAGCTACAGTGAGCTCGTTAGCTAGTGCTAACAGGGTGAGTTGCAGTGAACTCGTCAACAGTGTTGACAGGGTGAGCTGCAGTGAGCTCGTCAGCAGTGCTGACAGGTTGAGCTGCATTGAGCTCGTTAACAGTTAACAGGGTGAGTTCAGTGAACTCGTATTAACGAGGTGGAGCTTTGTCATTCAGTTATCATGGCGAGCAATATTAAGCTCGTGCGCATGGTGAACGAGCACTCATATTATTACGTTAATTCTAAGGTGAGCTATGTTAAGCTCATGAAGCATGTTAATTAACAATGCTAATGTTTAACGGTAATGCATTAAACATATTAGTTCTTTGAAAATTCACTTACCTATTAGTAAGTGTGCAAGTTTGTTCGTGTTGCGCTCCTACACTAAATAAGCAGAAACGAAAGAAAAACAACTCAAACAATTAATGCAAGTATTTATCACTAACTCTTAGTGCAGAACACATGGTATTAAGAAGGTTTTCTTGGCAAACCTTTAAGCGCAAGTATAGTGGACCAGTGGTCCTAGTGAATTTATAATTAAATTCAGGAAATGCCAGTGGCATTGAGTGCTAGATTCTCTAGCCTAACATGATTAATTCCTAGGGAGTACTAGTTTCTCTAGCCTAACATTACAATTTAACTAGGAAGACTGAGTGTGGTCAATTACTACTTGTCGAGAATAATTCTAGCTCTGCAGTGAATTCAATGGGTTGGTCGCTGTGACTTGTACTTGTTTGAGTACGGACCATTGGTTTTCACTGAGAGCTATGAAACATCTCAGCGAGTATCAATTGCACTACATTCAATCTGAGTTTATTACTCAGCTGTGTTTCTCCTTTTAGCTTGCTGCTGGAGAATTGATTTTCTGCTGACTAATTTATTATTGGCAGGCTTAGGCTTGTTCACATTCAGAACTTTACCAGTAAGTAAGTAGCCTCCTGCAGATTGGAGCATATTCATTCCCAATCGTTTAACATGTCCAGTTATGAACTGGTAATAGTAGTCGGCTCCTACTAGTACATCTACATTATTAAGGCGGTCAGACATTAATTTGTTGTCAGCCAATTTAATTTCACGTTCCTGCAGGAAGTGGGCTGTGTACCCCAGACCCTTAATATTTAAGTCTAAAGGTATTTGATCTACAACAATGGCTTGGACAGCCTTGGCTTGACTACCTAGTCGTACAAGCGGTTGAACTACTGTGTATTCATGGGTTCCTCGATTTATCATGGACCCTGACAAGTTTAATTTTACCTGTCCTATTGGTTGTAAATTAAGTGCCTCTGCTGCCCTTTGAGTAATGAAAGTTCTCTGGGAACCTTGATCAAATAATCCACGTATGGTGATCTTGGTTCCTCTGTTCTTCACTTGAAGTTGGGCAGTAGGCAAAGCAGCATCCACTTGAGATGCTTGGGAAGTTACGCTGTACACATCTCGCACCTTGCAGCACTGTACTGGGGTAGATTCTCTACGTCCTATTCTAGGATTGACATAATTAGTCCTAACTAATTTGCACAGTGCAGCATGATGTTTGCCCCTTCTACACCTATTGCAGGTGTTCAGTGGGGTGTCACAGCTGTTAACATTATGTGGTTTGAGACACCTAGTACATTTGTGTAAATGTTTGAGTCGTCTGACTCTTGTGTCTCTATTAGGATAATTAGTACATTTGTACAGAGAATGTTTTTGATTGCAAAACAAGCACATTCCCCATCCTACAGATCGTTTAGGGGTTACCGGTTTAGGTAAAACGGTATTTGCAGGTGGTGATGGTTTTGCTGTTTGCATTTGCTTGTTATTTATTCTCTTGTGAGTACTTGGTGTACTCTGGGGAACCATTAACAGGCTCTTGGGAGTACTCTTTGGACTATTAGGTCTCTTAGGAGCACCTGTGGAGTTATTAGCAGTGCTCTTTGGACTATTAGGTCTCTTAGGAGCACCTGTGGGACTCTTAGGCCTCACTGATGAATCAGTATTTAACTGATTGTTGTCACATTGAGTATTAGCACCTTGGTTACCTAGTGACAGTGTCACTTTAGGAGTTTCAGGCAAGGAAACTGATGTAGGTACAGTTTTGGTGCATTCAGATTTAGCATTAATTGCTTGGTCTGCTGTATGATTGCTCATATTACGCAAACCTGTAAATATATCCTGCATTGACAGGGTATTACCATTCTGGCATACATATAATTTATTAAGTGTGTCACCAGACAATTTTCTTTGGATGATAATTTTAGTCATCCACTCAGTAGTTGGGTGATCCACCTCTTTACTGAAAGAATTTATCAGAGTCTCAAGCTGAAAACTAAAAGCTTGTAAAGAGTCATCTGATTGTTCTGGTGAAGATAAATTTAATAATTGGTGCACAAGGTTTATAATAGTCTTCTCATTGTCAGCACTTACTTTAGAAGGCTGTTGTGAGCAATTGTGACCATTACTTGTGTTGCTTAAGGCTTCTTGTTTAGCTTCAGCTTTGATTACAGCTGCGGCTGCTGCTGCAGCATTAGCTTTATCATTTTCTGGTTCAGATTCACTGATCATTCCAGCTTCACTTGTTTCATCTGCAGCTTCACTTGTTTCCCTGGGTTCTGGTGATAAGCTAGTTAATTCAGTAGTATTATGTATCGAACTTATAGAATCCAAGGAACATTGAGAAGAGTGGTCTGAAATTTGATCAGACTCTGTAAACAAATCATCACATGAAGCTGTATTAGATGAAAGGTTAGAAAATGAAGGTTGATCTCCAGTTGTTGATCCTGTATAGTGATCAGCATTGATTAGAGGATTCTCCTCGTCTTGATTTAGCTCAAGTATTTCATCTGAGCTGAGTGTTAGCTTGGATACAGGTCTATTAATGATCTGATCCACCCACTCGGGAATATCTTGCTTCGCAAGCACCTCCTTATATCGGTCTAAACTGGTTTGAACAGAATGTTCATAGTTATCGAGATCAGATTCTGTTAGACGTAAGTGGTCTGAGACAGTATGACCGGCTTGGAGTAAATTCCTGTGGGTCTCGATTACAGTCTTGATGTAGTCATATTTTTGGCTGGCGATCCTTATGGAACTTGCTAGTCTGTAGACGTCACCTGGGTCAGTTTCGACACAGAAATGACATTTCACAAGCAGTTTTCCTAAATGAGCTTGAAGAGCTGTCAAGAATCTTGCATTCCTTTCTAAAGGATTCATTCTTGCGGTAAATTGAGCCTGATAGGGCTTATGTAGCTAGTGGTATAGCTATAGTCTGCTCCTTGATGCAGAGCAGGTATAAGTATTGACAGCCTGATAGGGCTTATGTAGCTAGTGGTATAGCTATAGTCTGCTCCTTGATGCAGAGCAGGTATAAGTATTGACAGCCTGATAGGGCTTATGTAGCTAGTGGTATAGCTATAGTCTCTGCTCCTTGATGTAGAGCAGGTATAAGTATTGACAGCCTAATGTTTCTTGAGGCTGGTTGTAATTTACCTCATTTAGAGGTTAGCTACCTACCTAATAATAAGCAACTAAAATTTGAGTGGTACCTTGGTCTCACTACAGGTGTTCCTCAGCTTAGCTCTTCTAAATCAGCTTCGGATGGGTAGTGGACTTACAGTAACACTCAAAGACATACATAGAAATATGCAATAAAATAATTACACAATAAATGGTTAATCCCACCCTTGCTAGGGTCAGCACAAAAGAATAATATATGTGTCACTAACTAGCTTAAGCCTAGTCGTGAGAATTTCTACTTGAGAAACTACAACTATATTTAGTCTGTGCTTGTGCCAAATTCAACACAATCACAGCCTAAATTGCTACCTAACAAAGGTTGGCAAAGATTATATTATGGTGCAGTAATGTGCAAATAATTGTGCTGTGTTTTGGGTTTTTTGTATTTTATATAATATACACTTGTGTAATTATGTGTATAAGAAATTAAATGAACACAAAAGAATTAATTGTGTTTGGCAAGTATTCTACTGCCGTAAATATTACCTAACTCCTAAATGTACTCCTAATTGTGAAATAAAATATTATCAGGGTTAGTAATGATTAACTAATATGAGATCAGTAATTTATATTAGTATACTGGATCCCTAAATGTTAATGATCCACTGACATGAGTGAAGCAGTAACTTTAACATGGATTCAGGCTATAATGGACAGTCTGCTGACAGCCATATATTGAAACATTGGTATAGCCTAAATGATTAACACTTAATTGGTGTTAGTGATTAATATAAGGTTATGAGCTGTTGCTCTTGGTGACCTAAGGATTCTACTTCAGTATGAAGTGTAGGTCTAAGTGTTGTGGGTAATTGGTTATGACCCACTAAAGCTATGTATAAGGTAGCTGTTAGTGTGATCTAGGCTAACTGGTGTGTTACACTGTTAGTTGACACAACTAATTAAATAGTTAGTCTAGCTTCTATCACACAAGGATTAGTTATTAATGGTTAATATTTTAATTATAAATTTAATGCTTATCCGGTTCGATAAGGACCATAATGTGGGATATTTGGGTTTGATTCTGATTAATTAATAATTAAAGTAGTAAATTAAATTACGAAGGACCACCCGCTTTTAAAGTAAAGAGGGAAACTGAAAATTTCAGATCATTAGATAAAATTCTAGAGAAAACCAGTGACTATGGATATGACTAGAAAGTATGATCATAAGAATAATTAATGGGCTGTATTATTAAAACCAAACCTCAAACACCTACATTGGGGGGTTATTACTGGAGGTCAGTACGTCCAGGAATCAGTGTGGTTCGTTCACTAATTCTATTAATAATAATCTAATCCTATAATTAATGTTGAATATAATATTATTCATACAAAGAAGAACATGAATATGAGCATAATAATGAATTACAGTAAATCACACATTATGTTGAAAACATTCTGAATGTATCAAATTGCAAAGTTATGAGTAAAAAGAAATAAGCCTTAGCTGGTAATAGATTCCTTTAGATAACCCTGGCAGTCCTCTTAATCTCCAAGTCTGGTACACCGACGTCTGACACGGTTAACATGGAGAAGACAGCATGAGGAATTCGTCTCTCGAGCTGCAAAATAAATAACTACCAGTAGCAATTGATTTAACTGCTCAATACATATTCAAGATTATTGATATCTACAGAGAAATTTCTAATCACCTGTTATTAGGTATTGTCGTGCCGCGTGACGCGCAATCACCCCGCTATTATTAAACCTGTAAATGATGCATCAAATAAAAGGTACTTAGCTGTGGGCACTGTGTAAGTATTAAGATTGCCGTAATTTCGCATCCCAGGCTCCGGCGAACCTATCCTGGATTGATGCGTTTCAAGTTGGCTGATCACGTGTCGTCAGGAACCAAGTCTAGGGGTCCCTTATTTAACACCAGCACTAGTTGAAGATATTATCTGCAAGGTCGTTCACGCCTCACAGTGGCGGCTTTCATCTGTGGATAGACACACGTGTCCTATTTGCTGGACAATGGCGTCTTTTGTGAGTACGGTAAGCGTGGTTTTGCCTCCTTCTGGCTTTGCACGTGTCCGCTTCCCGACACCGTCACCGACTGAGCATGGCGTCGCGTCCCTCCCCCCACGCCGAGTCGACGTTCATTACACAAATTATTGGCATGAACATTAATATTTCTCGCATTCGCGCATGAAACTCTAAAGACTGGACGGGTTTATTATTTAGAGGAACGAAATATTATTATTTAACTATTTAAGAATAGTAAAGATACAAGGGAGAGGAATTAATGTCTCCCCATAGCATTCATTGATGACGTTAACACTACTGCGAGGTAGACGGTATAATTCTAACGCTCTATTCGGCTTTTAGTTAGAAAACAATTCGTCTGCAATCAGTTGTCATACAGAATGCTTTAATTATGGAGAATCGTATTTAATTCTCACACAAATTGAATATAATGTGTTTTACTGTAAAGAAATCTGACGCAATACTAGCGTCAGATGACGTGAGAATTCTAGCCTAATGCACAGATGAATTATTAGTACAGGAGAATTCTACGAGTCATTAATTTTACTTACTACAATATTAATATGATTAGTAATAAGTAATGAGAATACAACAATGCTGTATTCGATGTTGGAAATATCCAACAATTTCTGTGTTGTTTACTAGGATTTCTCTGGCGATGGTTTGGTTGTGGGAAGAGATTATATGTTCCTTAATGGAGCCCTGTTGCTTATGCATCGTTAAACGCCTAGAAAGAGATGTTGTTGTCTTGCCTATATACTGGGTTTTTTGGAGCTTACAGTCCCCAAGAGGGCATTTGAAGGCATAGACGACGTTAGTCTCTTTTAAAGCGTTCTGTTTTGTGTCTGGAGAGTTTCTCATGAGTAGGCTGGCCGTTTTTCTGGTTTTATGGTAAATCGTCATGTTGTATCCTCTGATTTTTGTCTGTAGGGATAACGTTTCTATTAACAATATCTTTCAGGACCCTTTCCTCCATTTTATGAGCTGTGGAAAAGAAGTTCCTGTAAAATAGTCTAATAGGGGGTATAGGTGTTGTGTTAGTTGTCTCTTCAGAGGTTGCATGGCTTTTCACTTTCCTTCTTATGATGTCTTCGACGAAACCATTGAAGCCGTTATTGACCAGGACCTGCCTTACCCTACAGAGTTCTTCGTCGACTTGCTTCCATTCTGAGCTGTGGCTGAGAGCACGGTCGACATATGCGTTAACAACACTCCTCTTGTACCTGTCTAGGCAGTCGCTGTTGGCATTTAGGCACATTCCTATGTTTGTTTCCTTAGTGTAGACTGCAGTGTGGAAACCTCCGCCCTTTTCCATGACTGTTACATCTAGAAAGGGCAGCTTCCCATCCTTTTCCATCTCGTAAGTGAAACGCAGCACGGAACTCTGCTCAAATGCCTCCTTCAGCTCCTGCAGATGTCTGACATCAGGTACCTGTGTAAAAATGTCGTCAACATACCTGCAGTATATGGCCGGTTTCAAGTTCATGTCGACTAAGACTTTTTGCTCGATGGTACCCATGTAGAAGTTTGCAAACAGGACACCTAGGGGAGAACCCATGGCGACCCCATCTACTTGCTTATACATGTGCCCATCCGGGCTCAAGAAGGGTGCCTCTTTAGTACAAGCTTGGAGTAGTTTCCTTAGAATATTTTCTGGTATGTCAAGAGGAGTACAGGCTGGATCACGATACACTCTGTCGGCTATCATTCCGATTGTCTCGTCCACAGGTACGTTGGTAAACAGCGATTCTACGTCCAACGAGGCTCTTATCCCTGTGGCCCGTGTGCCCCGCAGTAAGTCAACAAATTCCTTTGGAGACTTCAGGCTGAAGGCGCAAGAAACATAAGGAGTCAGCAGGCCGTTGAGTCGCTTCGCCAGTCTGTACGTGGGTGTGGGTATCTGGCTAATGATTGGCCGAAGTGGGTTTCCAGACTTGTGCGTCTTGACATTTCCATACGCATATCCAGGTTTATATTCCCCAATGATCTTTGGCAGGTGGAGTCCGGATTTCTTGGCGTTCACAGTTTCGATCAGTTTGTTGAACTTTGCTTTTAATTCGGCTGTAGTGTCCTTCGTTACCCTTTGGAACTTAGTTTGGTCAGAGAGTATGATGTTCGTTTTCGCCAGATATTCGTCTTTTTTAACAAGACGAAAAAAAAAGACGAATAAAAAAAAGACGAATATCTGGCGAATATCCTCTTTAAAAAGACGAATATCTGGAGAAAATGAACATCATACTCTCAGACCAAACTAAGTTCCAAAGGGTAACGAAGGACACTACAACCGAATTAATAGCAAAGGTCAACAAACTGATCGAATTTAGATTAGGTTAGGTTTCGTCGAAGACATCATAAGAAGGAAAGTGAAAAGCCATGCAACCTCTGAAGAGACAACTAACACAACACCTATACCCCCTATTAGACTATTTTACAGGAACTTCTTTTCCACAGCTCATAAAACGGAGGAAAGGGTCCTGAAAGATATTGTTAATAGAAACGTTATCCCTACAGACAAAAATCAGAGGATACAACTGACGATTTACCATAAAACCAGAAAAACGGCCAGCCTACTCATGAGAAACTCTCCAGACACAAAACAGAACGCTTTAAAAGAGACTAACGTCGTCTATGCCTTCAAATGCCCTCTTGGGGACTGAAAGCTCCAAAAAACCCAGTATATAGGCAAGACAACAACATCTCTTTCTAGGCGTTTAACGATGCATAAGCAACAGGGCTCTATGTAAGGCCCAATTTGCCTATGTAAGCCAAGTTTTCATGAATTAATTGTTTTTCGACTACCTAACATACCTAACCTAACCTATAAAGATATGTTAGGTTAGGTTAGGTTAGGTAGGGTTGGTTAGGTTTGGTCATATATCTACGTTAATTTGAACTCCAATAAAAAAAAATTGACTACATACATAATGAAATGGGTAGCTTTATCATTCCATAAGAAAAAAAATAGAGTAAATATATTAATTCAGGAAAACTTGGCTTATTAGGCAAATCGAGCCTTGCATAGTAGGCTGAGAAGTGCGTTCTGGCTACTCAACCTACTCAGTGAAACGCAACACAGAATTCTGCTCAAATGCCTCCTTCAGCTCCTGCAGATGCAGGAGCTGAAGGAGGCAAAAGCAGAAGGATGCATTTGAGCAGAATTCTGTGTTGCGTTTCACTTACGAGATGGAGAAGGATGGGAAGCTGCCCTTTCTAGATGTAACAGTCATGGAAAGGAGCGGAGTTTTCCACACTGCAGTCTACACTAAGGAAACAAACATAGGAATGTGCCTGAATGCCAACAGTGACTGTCCGGACAGGTGCAAGAGGAGTGTTGTTAACGCTTATGTCGACCGTGTCCTCAGCCACAGCTCAGAATGGAAGCAAGTCGACGAAGAACTCTGTAGGGTAAGGCAGGTCCTAGTGTGGGAACCGACCTGTGAGATTTATATTTATTTAATTTATATGCATTTATATAGAATTTATATTTACGTTAATTTGTATACTTCGATAGCAATTTGTATAATGATAAGTGGACTGTGTTTCTGCAATAATCTCACAAATCGATCCTCTACACATTAGGGGGGTTTATATTAAATTTATATACATGCAGCCAATCAAACTACAGTATTAACTACACATTGTTAAACATTGAAGAGGTTCCTTATCTTATTGTACAGCAGGCCTTAGTCCACCAGATATAACCAGGATGTAGACACCAAATTATCCTCTTTGAGGTAGCTTCCATCACCCAGTAACTGGTACACAAAGCATGCTTCCTCGTCTTGACCTGTCAAAAGGGCGCTAGCTATGAAGCCAGAATCCTAATATATGACAGCTATATCAGAGAAAACACTGTACAAGGAACCATAAAGACCTGGCTTAATTACCTTTAGTATGAGGCGATCTCGTGATCTAGCGGGTCACCCTATCTAATGACATTAATAGCCACAAATGATAGATAAATGGGTTTCGGCAGAACACTTAACTTGTCTTTGTTGACAGCGTGTTGATGATGGTACACCTTTGGTTTCCATAACACTTCGTCCAAGTAAAATTAACAGGAGCCGAATTGCTCCCGTGCCTCTGGTCTAAGTACAATAACAATGGCTGACCACTCCCTCCTCCCTGACGCCTGGCTTATATTGTCCAGATTTCAGAAAGTGATAGAAGGGTCACATTTACTCTATTTTGATATTGATAATTAAGTTAATTATATGAGATCGTTTTATGATGGTAAAGTCCAAAGACTAATGTATTTAAGAATAATTCCCACCATAATAGGTGGTGAATTTATAATAGTATGTGGTAATGATATCTCGTTTTCTATAGACGGAAATTCCACTACAATTTACATTTTCTATGGGTAACTTGTTTATACAACACAGCAACAATATTATCTGTCTGTATGATATTAAATGGTGTCGGATTTTCCGACATAATACCCCGGGGGGGCTGCTCACGGGTCGAAGTCCTATTTTGAACAGACGAACACCGATACTCCTCCTTCGAATTATTAGATTAATTTGATGTTAGTAGTTAGTAATCACACATTTGTGCTTCTGTTCGTACAGGATGGATGTCCCGTACTAGAGTTGCAGGTGTTAGAAGTCTAATGCGATTTCATTTCCCTCTTAACTCTTGAAAGGCTAAAATTCAAGCCTAATTACATATTATTTAACCCAGAAGACTGAATGTGATCAAGTACTACAGTCAAGTATGATTCAGGGACTGCAGTGAGATCATTGACATTAGATATAACTTGAAGTTTGTTCAGGTAACTGGTCACTGATATATAAACACTGAGGCCCATGGAATACATCTTGATTAAATAATAAATGTATCAAATCAGTCATCAGATTTATTGGGGTTTAATTTAGTTAATTGATTCAGAGGATTGAATAGCTCAACATTAAAGTAAAGTATGGTTCTAAGACTGCAGTGGGTTCAGTGACATTGGTCGCAGTGACTTGTAGCTGTTTAGGCTACTGTTCACTGATTTGCCACTGAGGCCCCATGAACTCATCTTCAGCTTTAAATGATGATACTATCATCAACCTCTGTTGGTATAGTCAGCTGTAATCTCCTTAGTATAATGCTACTGGAGAAATATAATCAGCTGACAAATTTAGATTTCTATTGGTATTGTTTATCTGCAGCCATAGGTCTCCCCAGGCTTGATACTGGGCCTGAGAGTAATTTACTTCCTGCAGAGTTTAACATGGTTATGCCCTGATATTTAGTAGGGCTACCGATGAATCGATGACAATAGTCTGTCCCTACAAGGAGACCGAAGTCGGTGAGGTGATCAGACTTAATATTATCTGCCAATTTTATTCCTCTATTTCTCAGGAATTTGGCTGTTGCTCTCAGACCTTGAACTTGTAGGTCTACTGGTATTTTGTCCACCACAATGGCTTGTACTCGACAGACGTACCTGCCAAAGCGTACTGATGGTTGTACCACCTGGTAGACTTGAGGTCCTGCATCTGTTACAAACCCTGAGATATTGAATGACATCTGGGCTACAGGCCTTAATTGTAGTTCATCTGCCAACCTTTTAGTGACATATGTTCTCTGGGACCCTTCGTCAAACAACCCACGGGTATGGACCTTGGCCCTCTTATTCTGGATGGTAATTTGGGCAATAGGCAAAGTCGTATTACCTTTAGACTTTGCCGATTGGACACTCTTTGTTTGTTGCACCTTGCAGTACTGTACTGTGGTGGGAATGCTATCTTCCACCTTGGGTCTTGAATACGTTAATTTCGTAAATTTGCACAGTGCTGCATGGTGCCTACCTCTTCTACACCTGTTGCAGGTGTTGAATTGGGTATCACAATAGTCTATGTTGTGTGACTTGAGACACCTTGAACATCTCCCTAATTCCTGGAGTCGCTCAATACGAGTGTCTCTGGTTGGATAATTAGCACAACAGTATGTTGAATGTTTCTTTTTGCAGAACATACATGTCCCCCAGCCTACTGCACGTTTGGAAGTTACCGGTTTGGGTGAACTAGTAACAGTAGGCTTGGAGGATGCTGCTGCATTGTCAGATTTTCTGCAACTTGATGTTAGAGTAATTGACTGATGTTTATTTGGGGAAGCTGTTTTACCCTTTAATTGACTATTATTTTCTATTACTGAAGGCTTGCATGAGGCTTTAACTTCCTCATTTGCACGTCGTTTGTTTATGAAGGAAAGTAAACCTTCAGTGATGTCCCGTACTGTCAGGATGGTGTTATGTTGATGTGCATATAATTCATCTAGTATATCACTGGACAATTTTCGTTGAAGGACTACTTTGGTCATCCATTCACTAGTAGTTATATCAACCTTAAGACTGAATGTTCTTAGTAGTGACTCAAACTCCATGCTGAAGGATTGTAATGAGTCAGCAGTCTGATCAGGTTGAGGTAAATCCAGCAATTGTAGTACTAGATGTATGACAGTTTTCTCATTGCCAGCATTATTCCTAGGAGGCTGGACTGGGAAATCAGTGCTGTCGCTATTTTCATTTACATTTTCTACTACTGGTTCAGCTTCACCTCTAATTTCAGTTTGGAGGCATGTTAACGTAGTAGCCTCAGGTATTGGGTTTTCAGAAACCACAGAGACTGTGGATAAATTGTCTGAGAACTGCTTAATTTCTGGTGGTATAATATTAGGTGAAGCTGTAGTGGGTGAAGCTGTACTGGGTGAAGCTTTATCCTTGTTGATTAAAGGATCTAATCTGGCTTTACATTTATTCTCAAAAAGATCCAGATCATCCATAACATTATCTACTTTATTTGATGTACTGGCTAATTGTTCTGATTCAATTATCCTGTGTAAATGTTCCGACCTGGCTTGAGTTTCTTCTTCATATTGTGCTAGGTCAGACAGGAATGGTTCCACATCTTCAACTACTACGTCGTCGTGAACTTGATTTTGGTAAGATTTCCTATTTGCTTTCAATATATGCAATTGGGTTTGAATCTGTAATAGTGGTATTTTCAACCGACGATAATTAATTACAGGCTCATATAACAACTGTTCATATTGGTCGAGATCACTTGTCAGTTGACATTTGCTTGCTACTAAAGCACGCTTTGCTTTCTGTGGATTAGTCATGGTGACTTCTTAATTGGGCACCACTGGCTCATAAATTGTGAGCAAGTACTGATGGTAGCCTAGGGTAAAATTCTGCACTCACTAGGCTGTAATCCTACCTCTACTAGAGGTTAGCACTTAAAATTAATACACATTATATATATACAATCATACACACTAATGATTTGAGTGATAAACCAGTGTCACTGGAAGTACCTTTAGGTTAGCTCTTCTATATCACCCTAGGATGGAATAGACACTAATTAATCACTCAAAGGTGTAATGATCTTAAGTAAATTATTATATATACACAACTCAACTCGAGTTGATAAAAATTACACCCAAAATAGGGTCTGGACCATTCATTAATGGTGCTAGGTTGTTCAATATAGTACAACTGACTATGGTAATAATGGGACTAGGATGAACAATAAATAGTTCAACTAGTCAATGTTAATATCCTACCCTGTTGTGGGTTGGCAATTAGTAAATATTATATTGAGATCACTAATGCAATATATATTAAATAATTCTCTATTTTGGAGAAATGATATACACAATTATTGATAATAGCCTCTTAATTGCCTCTATGAAACTTCTAATATTATCTAGAAGTATTAAATATTATTAGTGACCTCGCGAAATAAAGTCCACAAAATTCGTGGATAATCTCTGGCGAAATTGAATACCACGAAATCCGTGAACAATCTCGAAGACACAGCCACTAATTTGGCTGGCTTCTTTATTAGCGCTGTCATCTCACAGAATAACACGCCACCAAATCTGTGGGTGTGCATGAAACCGCTGACTATGGCTTAACTGGGCTGAGGGAGGCTCCTGAGCTCCCTCGAGGCAACGCTGCCGTCTTTGACTGCTGGCTTTGTATAAATCACACTGCACTAGTTTATTTAATGAATCCACTGGTTAACTGGTTCATCCGGTACTAAGATGACCAAATGTGGATTCAAAGGACCAAATAATCCGGTTCTGAAGGTCCAAATAATGTGGGAACCGACCTGTGAGATTTATATTTATTTAATTTATATGAATTTATATAGAATTTATATTTACTTTAATTTGTATACTTCGATAGCAATTTGTATAATGATAAGTGGACTGTATTTCTGCAATAATCTCACAAATCGATCCTCTACACATTAGGGGGGTTTATATTAAATTTATATACATGCAGCCAATCAAACTACAGTATTAACTACACATTGTTAAACATTGAAGAGGTTCCTTATCTTATTGTACAGCAGGCCTTAGTCCACCAGATATAACCAGGATGTAGACACCAAATTATCCTCTTTGAGGTAGCTTCCATCACCCAGTAACTGGTACACAAAGCATGCTTCCTCGTCTTGACCTGTCAAAAGGGCGCTAGCTATGAAGCCAGAATCCTAATATATGACAGCTATATCAGAGAAAACACTGTACAAGGAACCATAAAGACCTGGCTTAATTACCTTTAGTATGAGGCGATCTCGTGATCTAAGCGGATCACCCTATCTAATGACATTAATAGCCACAAATGAAAGATAAATGGGTTTCGGCAGAACACTTAACTTGTCTTTGTTGACAGCGTGTTGATGATGGTACACCTTTGGTTTCCATAACACTTCGTCCAAGTAAAATTAACAGGAGCCGAATTGCTCCCGTGCCTCTGGTCTAAGTACAATAACAATGGCTGACCACTCCCTCATCCCTGACGCCTGGCTTACATTGTCCAGATTTCAGAAAGTGATAGAAGGGTCACATTTACTCTATTTTGATATTGATAATTAAGTTAATTTATATGAGATGGTTTTATGATGGTAAAGTCCAAAGACTAATGTATTTAAGAAAATTCCCACCATAATAGGTGGTGAAATTATAATTGTATGTGGTAATGATATCCCATTTTCTATAGACGGAAATTCCACTACAATTTACATTTTCTATGGGTAACTTGTTTATACAACACAGCAACAATATTATCTGTCTGTATGATATTAAATGGTGTCGGATTTTCCGACACCTAGTCAACAACTGCTTCTCCAATGGTTTCGTGGAAGACATCATAAGAAGGAAAGTGAAACGCCATGCAACCTCTGAAGAGACAACTAACACAACACCTATACCCCCTATCAGACTATTTTACAGGAACTTCTTTTCCACAGCCCATAAAACGGAGGAAAGGGTACTGAAAGATATTGTCAGTAGAAACGTTATCCCTACAGACAAAAATCAGAAGATACAACTGACGATTTACTATAAAACCAGAAAAACGGCCAGCCTACTCATGAGAAACTCTCCAGACACAAAGCAGAACGCTTTAAAAGAGACCAACGTCGTCTATGCCTTCAAATGCCCTCTTGAGGACTGTAAGCTCTAAAAAAAACAGTATATAGGCCAGACAACAACATCTCTTTCTAGGCGTTTAACAATGCATAAGCAACAGGGCTCCATTAAGGAACATATAATCTCTTCCCACAAACAAACCATCACCAGAGAAATCTTAGCAAACAACACAGAAATCATCGATAGATACAGCGATAGCAGGCGGCTTGACGTCTGCGAGGCACTACATATCAAGAAGTCAATACCAGCAATCAACAGCCAATTAATGCACAACTATATTCTACCCACTTCAAGACTCCGCTCCAGTATAGAAGCATCAAGAAATTTAGACCAATAGGCTTTCTACAATTACTTCCATTCAATACCCATTGTTTCGTGTTCTGTCTTGTGTTGGAATTTAATACCCATTGAATACCCATTGTTGAAAGTTCGTTTTTAACCTCATCCACCTCACCCAAATGTAGATATAAACCTCGAAGATGTGTAAAGCTCTATTCAGTTTCAGTTGTGTGTTTGTAAACTAAAGTCTTTGAAAATGTAATAAGTTTTACGAAACGCGCTCAAGTGTCGCGTCAGACTAGAAATAATAATGAATTTTGGAGAATTGATCTTTGAATTACCATCAACAGTGAAAAGAAACATAAGAAAGGTAGATAAAATTCGTGTTAGAATTATTAATCTTACTTTTTCGGTCATATTTAATAATATATGTCTACAGGAAAGACTGCTACCAAAACATACAAATATATATATATATATATATATATATATATATATATATATATATATATATATATATATATATATATATATATATATATATATATATATATATATGTCGTACCTAATAGCCAGAACGTACTTATCAGCCTACTATTCAAGGCCCGATTTGCCTAATAAACCAAGTTTTCATGAATTAATGTTTTTTCGACTACCTAACCTACCTAACCTAACCTAACCTAACTTTTTCTGCTACCTAACCGAACCTAACCTATGAAGATAGGTTAGGTTAGGTTAGGTAGGGTTGGTTAGGTTCGGTCATATATCTACGTTAATTTTAACTCCATTAAAAAAAAATTGACCTCATACATAATGAAATGGGTAGCTTTATCATTTCATAAGAAAAAAAATATAGAAAATATATTAATTCAGTAAAACTTGGCTTATTAGGCAAATTTGGTCTTGCATATTAGGCTGAGAAGTGCGTTCTGGCTACTAGGTACGACATATATATATATATGTATATATATATATATATATATATATATATATATATATATATATATATATATATATATAAATATATATATATATATATGTCGTACCTAGTAGCCAGAACTCACTTCTCAGCCTACTATGCAAGGCCCGATTTGCCTAATAAGCCAAGTTTTCATGAATTAATTGTTTTTCGACTACCTAACCTACCTAACCTAACCTAACCTAACTTTTTCGGCTACCTAACCTAACCTAACCTATAAAGATAGGTTAGGTTAGGTTAGGTAGGGTTGGTTAGGTTCGGTCATATATCTACTTTAATTTTATCTCCAATAAAAAACAATTGACCTCATACATAATGAAATGGGTAGCTTTATCATTTCATAAGAAAAGAATTAGAGAAAATATATTAATTCAGGAAAACTTGGCTTATTAGGCAAATTGGGCCTCGCATAGTAGGCTGAGAAGTGAGTTCTGGCTACTAGGTACGACATATATATATATATATATATATATATATATATATATATATATATATATATATATATATATATATATATATATATATATATATAATGTGTGTGAGAAAACTGCATGAACGTGCAAGCCGATTGACTATTCACTCTACCCACCATGCGAGTAAGAACAAGACCAGAACGTGAAGATGCCAACATAGAAGACACTGCTTGACATGCCATGCCCCCTACACCTGATTAGTCTTTGTATGTGTTTTGACCCTTTTTCGCCTTATTCTACTCTTTTCTCCCGTATGCCCTATTCTTTATTCATTTCTATACCCTTATATAACCCATTGTTCGATCCATTTGTCTATACCTGACCCCATTGTTGGATCCATTTGTCTTCACCTGACCCTCTAATGGTATAAATACAATATGCCTTGTACTGTCACATCACTTGAGAATGAACCATGTAGGTTCGAAAAGTTGTGTAATTTTAAAATGAGTGTAATACATTCTACAGTTATATAGTTCTTCTTCACCTCGACCGAACTTGACTTTTGAAGAACTCGTCTTCCAATTAAACCCAGAAGCAAGAGCACTAGTCAGAGGGATAGAAGACCTAAACAAGAGAATAATCAGTTCAGATTATGCAGTCATATTCGTTGGCTAAATTATTCATAGGCTAAGCTGGAGACTGAAATTGATAAATGTTTGTCATTCATAGATATACTTATTCATAGGGAATATTTTTCAATAAAGCTTAGTGTCTAGAGAAAGATATAATGTGATATAATGGCATAGATATAATGTGAAAACATCAATTTTTTCCTCCATGTTTTTAAGAGATAATCGGGTTGTTAGTCCAGAATGCTTAGATGAAGAGTTTTAGAATATAGATTCTATTGGTCTCAAGCTTTGTTATCCACTGAATTTTTTGGAAGTTTGCTGTAGCAAAGCACGTTGTATATATTATAATAATATATGCAGTGAGAAAATTAGCCCAAAAAATGTGTTATGTTTACCATATTTTTCTGGGTTTGAAAATATCATCAAGACATGAGGTTTGCCCGTTCCGTGAATAAACTTCAATATATTCGGTCATATTAGTATTACAGTGATAGAACATGGATCACAGTTATCACAAAGTGTAAAACGATATTTAGGAAAGAAAAGCCATTAGTGAAGTCATTAGCACTTTGTGTTTAAATAGAGAATAACCACCTCTCACCATTACACTTGGGAACGTAGTGCCTACACGAGGCCATAAACAAAGCAAAAGTATACATATACTTTCCTCGGTTTACTTAGACTATAGTGAAAAGTGATACGGTGAATAGTGAACGTTAACAAAACAGGCATAAAGGCTTGAAAGTGTAGGAAAATTGCCACGTGGAAAATTTGGAACGCATAATTCAGTGAATAGTGAGGCAACAAACACACTAGTCTGTGTATAGGGGCCACGAGGCTTGTGTACACACTCGGTAGGCCGTGAAGGGTCGCTCCCCCCGCCCCTTTTACCACAGGTCAACAACCACTGGTCACTGCCTACCACCACCACTGACCAGAAGCAATATGGTCAGAATGCCTTTAGTAAAGATGTGCACAGAATGCAACAAGGAAGTAGATTACCAGCAGAGCATCCAGTGCCAACTATGTTCAGCAGCCATACACAGTAAATGTGCCAACATGTCAAATAATGCCAGGAGAATTGGTCCCAGAGACCACTCGGTGTACTGGTTCTGCGAAAAAGATAATATTAGTCTTGAAGATAATCGCCATTCTTGATAAAACCCCAGCAGAGCACAGAGAATCACTTCTAACTGCCTGCACTGAAATCTCCAATGTTTTCCATTGTCAAGAACACCCAGGTAGAACCAAAATTATAGCTACATCTCAGCGCGTCGGGATCGGATACGACGTTGGTGGCGGGGCCAGATGCGACATTGGCGCGGGGCCGTATGCGACGTTGGCGTCGGCCCGAATGCGATGTTGGCGTCAGTGCCGGATGCGACGTTCGCGTCGGGGCAGGATGCCATGGTGGCGCCGGACGCCACATTGGGGTCAGGCACGGTATCGGCGTCTGAACCGGGCACGAGCTTGGCCCCAGAGTTTTTGAAACAAACAAGAACCCAAAATTTGCCGATACTATAAACGGGGTATCTGTAAGCATGGGATATCGGGGAGAACAAATGGACTATGTAAATATGATCATCCCAGAAAGTGCAGGACCCTTCTTAGTACAGGTAAATGTACCAAAAGCTGTGATCTCTTTCACCCAGAAATTTGCAAGAACTCTTTAAATAAGAATGAATGTTTCAACACACAATGTCCAGCTTTTCACATAAAAGGTACCAAGCGAATAAGACCAACAAACCATCTCGATGAGAGCAGCCACAACACTATTCTCCAGGATGATTTTTTAGCAAGAGGAGGAGGAGAACAATGGCTAAAAATGTCTAGACTCTACCACCAGCTCGGTCAAATGCTAGAGAAGACACAAACACAGTGGCTTTTTTACCAGACCCTCAGATATTAACACCAAGTAAAGCATCCAGCACTTCCACAAACATAACATCATTTTTATTTGCCAACATTCAGGGTGTAAAAACACGCAAATGTAACAAAGTGCACTTCATAGATGGCCTCTTACACGAGGCAAATGCAGTGTTTGCAGCCATAACGGAAACTCTCACCAAGGACTACCATGATGGTGAATTATGGATTTCGGAGTACAATCTTTTCAGATGAGACAGGAAACACAGGCTACAGGGTAGGGTCAGCCTGTACATCAAGGACACACTCATCTGTACTGAGCTGCTAAACACCACAAACGATATGGTGCAAGTGCTAATAATCAAAATAGAGATCTTAAATGTAGTTATTGTCCTTGTATATAAGCAACCGGAGGCAAATCATCAGCAGAGCAGGATTTGCATTAACGAACAGAGTTTTGTAAATGTAGTTGACACAAGAGAATTTATGGAGTGAGATTATGTTTAGCATGTTTAGGGAGTTAAACAAGGGGGCTGAGTGTTGCCTGAAAGCAGAATTTGACAACCCTACCAACAGGTAGGGTTGGTTAGGTTCGGTCATATATCTACGTTAATTTTAACTCCAATAAACAAAAAATGACTTCATACATAATGAAATGGTATATATATATATATATATATATATATATATATATATATATATATATATATATATATATATATATATATATATATATATATATATATATATATATATATATATATATATATATATATATATATATATATATATATATATATATATATATATATATATATATATTGTGACGGAGTTCCCCCCCTTATAATTCTCCCACGCCTGCAGTAAGAGTCATGTCTACTTTTCCCAAGCGTTCTCTACGTTGCAGGCTACAATTTGATGTATGGGAGAGAGTGAAGTGTTCTCGGAGAGCCGAGAAATTTGTGAAATAGTGATATTTTGGCCTGTGGTTTAGGCCCTTTAGGGAGCCAAAATGGCGCTGGCTTCCCTGATCTCCCGCCAAAACCGTGTGACGTCAGTGGCACCGGATTGGTCACCGACAGCAATGTGGCACCGGGAGCCAATGAAAACTTCCCGTAGCGAAAGTGACGTCACGAAGGAAGGGGGTCCGGCCAGCGCGCCGGGCTGGCGCCAGCAGTCAGACACGACACGTCATAGAGGTCGGACGTGCGACGAGTGGTCCTGTCTGTCGGACAGCTGTTTCCCACTACCGTGGATTTACGCGTCACCTGAAGTCCGCCAGTACTCTGAGAAGTCTTCCCTAGTTCATGTGTTGAACCAGAAGAGGGAATTGACGGTTATTTGAGCAACAAGTGCTCCAGTCAGGTACTGTGCCAGTAGCAGTGAAGCCGTGCAGTGATGTATGTTGACGTCTGTGGCAATTCACCAGTTCGTGACAGCGTAGTGGCTGACAGAGCCACTGGGTAGCTGAGGAAGAGAGGACTATTTGGGGAAACCGGACGACTGTAGCTGAGACGTAGGCGACAGCCGTTGCTGGGAGAAGACGACGGCCAGGAGACCGACTCCAACCTTCAAGAAGTCAAGGAGGAGGACGGACCTGCAGTGAGGAGGCACGGAGACGACGCGCTAAACGGTGGGACGACGAGAGGCTCTGGTAGGACACGACGACGTGTAGTGTGGGGGCGTTCCCAACACGAGGACCAGGAGCTACATCTCGACTCTCATCGGAGGATAGGGTGAAGTAGGTGGTTCTAGTTCCCTCCCCATTCCCCTTTAGTTAGCTATATTATTTGGCTATATTATCTAGCCCGAAGATTTTATATGTCGTGAGCAAGTCTCACCTATGTCACGGTAAAGCACCAGTGTGCTAGACAGTACTATCAAGAGTACTTGTAATATTCATGTTGATTATTGGTGTGTACAGGCACCAGGAACCAGTGATAAATTTACTGTGGTGTGTATATCTTTCTATAGATTTTTGATATGAACATATAGTGGTAAATTATATATAATATTATGCCAGTATTCGGAAGTTAGGCTATGTGCCCAGAAACTATTTATTTTCCATGTATTGATGATTGATTTATATACCATATATATGTCTATGTTCATTCAGTGAATAATCATTTGTGAGTACAGTGAATTATTGCGTTATCGCCCACGAGAGAAAGTACTGAAAACTCCCGTGTTAATATTTCATAATATATTGTTGGATAAATAACAGTGTAAGACCATTACAGTGAATCATTGTAGAATTGATTGTAGAAAAGACTGTTTGAGCCTGAGTACAGTGTAACTAAGTAATTCGGTTTATTCGTGCCAATATCGAGTGTGCGAGTTTCTAGTAATATTGGAGAATTTAAAGAAACCGCGCGCGTGAATCTAGCAAACAAGCAAATTTCGCGCGGAGAGTCCATTGCGATCAGCTGTTCTTGACACTTGATGAGGAGGGGGAGGTGTTGCCACCTAATGATCGCGGACTATTCGTGGGAACTTCCGGCCGCATCAGGATTTGCTGATTTATTTGTTGTTGTTTGGCTTTGTGACATCTTTCATACATTTTAAGTAAAATACAAAATTATCTTTGTTTTTTTTATCATCCCCTCCATTGATCTTGTGGCTATACTACACCTGTAAGCATAGAGTGATAACAATAAGTACCTGCCTGATTCCTGATCTTTGAGTGTGACCTTGCCAAGGCTACCACTGAATACACCAGTCCACTGATGGTGTTACTGGCCACCTAAAAAAAAACACCAGTTGGCGACCTTGTGGTTTACCGTAGAGCCCTATTGTTGGGGAGGGCACACGACAGTCGATGTGAACGAGTCGTGTTCTCACTCTTTCTTAATAAGAGGCCGTTAAGATTGACTGGGAGACTCTCCTGGCGTGCAGTGGCGCCGTGAGAATCGAGGGAAGACCCGCAGGGCTACGGTGAGTTACCTTG
>NC_091153.1:31993030-32045530 GCF_040958095.1 Procambarus clarkii
TCTGCTTGTAAGGTGTCTTTGGTGGTGACCTTCTTTTGTATCTTGAGGTCGAATATGTCGTCCAACCGAATCTCCAACTCCACTTTCCGGGCCATCTCACTTGGTCTGGACATAACGTAACAGTTTATACCCAGATTTAAGAGAGTGACTTGGTCCTCAGTGAGGTTGATTCCTGCAAAGTTCAGGAAGCCGTCTCTTGGTCGTAGAACCTCTGAAGAGACAACTAACACAACACCTATACCCCCTATTAGACAGGAACTTCTTTTCCACAGCTCATAAAATGGAGGAAAGGGTCCTGAAAGATATTGTAATAGAAACGTTATCCCTACAGATAAAAATCAGAAGATACAACTGACGGTTTACTATAAAACCAAAAAAACGGCCAGCCTACTCATGAGAAACTCTCCAGACACAAAGCAAAACGCTTGAAAAGAGACCAACGTCGTCTATGCCTTCAAATGCCCTCTTGGGGACTGTAAGCCTCAAAAAACTCAGTATATAGGCAAGACAGCAACATCTCTTTCCAGGCGTTTAACGATGCATAAGCAACAGGGCTCCATTAAGGAACATATAATCTCTTCCCACAACCAAACCATCACCAGAGAAATCTCAGCAAACAACACAGAAATCATCGATAGATACAGCGACAGCAGGCGGCTTGACATCTGCGAGGCACTACACCTCAAGAAGTCAACACCAGCAATCAAAAGCCAATTAATGCACAACTATATTCTACCCACTTCAAGACTCCGCTCCAATATAGAATCATCAAGAAATATGGGCCAATAGGCCCTCTGCAATTACTTCCAAATATATATATATATATATATATATATATATATATATATATATATATATATATATATATATATATATATATATATATATATATATATATATATATATATATATTTATATATATATATATAAATATATATATATATATATATATATATATATATATATATATATATATATATTTATATATATATATATATATATATATATTTATACGAGGGTTGTCAGCCAGCAAGCGGCTGAATTGCTGAAACCAATCCAGCTAGGATTTGGAATCCCCCAAGGCTGTGAAGCGGCTGCCCATGCAGCACGAGCATACATCACAAACATTTCTGATGAAAAGGCCCTGCTCAAACTGGACTTTAAGAATGCCTTCAACATGGTAAGAAGAGATGCAGTACTTTGTGCCGTACATCGCCATTTCCGGCCCCTCTACCCGTTCATACTATCGTGCTACAGTGGCGAGTCAAAACTGCTCTTTGGTGAACATGAAATCAGATCATGTGAAGGTGTTCAGCAAGGTGATCCTCTTGCTCCCCTTCTTTTCTGCTTAGTCTTAAAAGAAATCACCGAAAGCTTGTCCAGCGAGTTCAGGAGCCCATGTCATTAGGGCCGAGAACAGCACCCTCCTTGGAGCTCCCCTCGGGTCTAACGCCATTGAGGAGATCCTCGACAAGAAAATCGCAGACCTTAGGAGGATGGAAGACAGAATAGGTGACATCGATGCCCACGATGCTTTTTATCTCCTCACCAAATGCCTATCCCTTCCGAGGCTAACCTACTTTCTGAGGTGCGCCCCATCTTACAACAACCCAAAGCTTGACGAGTATGACCTCCTACTGAAGACCATGCTGGAAAAAGTTGTTAACCTCTCTCTCAACGAATGCCAGTGGAAACAAGCCACTCTTCTTGTCAGGCTCGGTGGCTTGGGTGTCCGCACCGCCACCCAAATTGCAGTCCCAGCCTTCCTGTCTTCCTCCTCAGCATCAGATGACCTGGTTAAGGAAATTCTACCTGACACCCTGAGTGATGTAGCGGGGATACAGGACCCCCACTACACGGAATGTGACACGAAATGGGGTGCCATGACAGACCCAGCACTCAGACCAGCCATGCCGAAAGCCAAGAAACAATCCAGTTGGGACAGCCCCATTGTAGACAAAGAAGCCACAGCTTTGCTGGAGGCAGCAACAACCCCCAGTGATCGTGCACGCCTCACAGCTGTGCAGGCTCCCCATGCAGGGGACTTCCTTCTGGCAGTCCCTATGTCTGCGACAGGCACACGTCTTGATCCGCAGGAGCTCCGTATTGCAGTCGCTCTCCGCCTTGCTGCCCCTATCCACACTGTTCACAGGTGTATTTGCGGCGAGGCAGATGCTGACGAATATGGATTGCATGGCCTGCACTGTGGAAAATCGGGTGGTTGGCACACTAGACACGACGAAGTCAACGACATCATTAAAAGAAGCCTTGCCTCTGCTCAGTGTCCAGCGGAGAGAGAGCCCCGCAACCTACTGAACCGTGACTCTGTTAGCTTTGGCGGCCGACCAGACGGAATCACACTGCGTCCGTGGAAGGGTGGCAGGCAGTTAGCATGGGACTATACTTGCGTATCCACCCTGGCAACGACATACATCACCCTCTCTGCCGGCACGGCAGGAGCCGCAGCGACACACAGAGAAAAACAAAAGTCAGTCAAGTACAGGCAATTAGATCAAAGGTACAATTTCGTTCCAATAGGGTCTGAGACCCTAGGCCCATGGGGTGAGAGTGCAAGAAGGTTTCTTAAGGATCTTGGTTCCAAGCTCATTGACACCACAAGAGACCCTAGAGCAGCAAGTTTTCTCTTTCAGCGCCTCAGTGTCGCGATCCAGAGGGGAAATGCCCGCTGCATCCTCGGTTCCTGCCCGGCGTCGGAGGAGTTCGAGGAAATCTACAGCCTCTAGGAAGCGAACTTTTTCTTGTGTCCTCTTAATGTTCATTTTTTGTATAAAATCAGATATGTAACTGTATAACCTTGCATAATAAAGTGTACATCATAATAAAAAAAAAAAGGGGGTGGTAGGAGAAGTGAACACTCTTTCGTATTCAGAGTTAAATGTCAAGTTTTTCCCTGAGTGCTCTGTGTTCCCTTCTCTGAGGCTGTGGGTCCCTATAATTACACCAGTGGTGGTACCCCCCCATATATATATATATATATATATATGCAAACAAGCCTGAATGGTCCCCAGGACTATATACAACTGAAAACTCACACCCCAGAAGTGACTCGAACCCATACTCCCACAACTGGTATGTACAGGGACGCCTTAATCCGCTTGACCATCACGGTCGTGATGGTCAAGCGGATTAAGGCGTCCCTGTACATACCAGTTGTGGGAGTATGGGTTCGAGTCACTTCTGGGGTGTGAGTTTTCAGTTATATATATATATATATATATATATATATATATATATATATATATATATATATATATATATATATATATATATATTTATATATATAATATTTATATATATAAATATATATATATATATATTTATATATATATATATATATATATTTATATATATATATATATATATATATATATATATATATATATATATATATATATATATATATATATATATATATATATATATATATATATGACAATATCAGACCACGGAGGAAAAATGAAACAGGAAATTTCCTTAAGTACTTTCGTATATTAAATACATCTTCAGAAGGTCCTAGGGTTTAATATACGAAAGTACTTAAGGAAATTTCCTGTTTCATTTTTCCTCCGTGGTCTGACATTGTCACATTCTTAATCACGTGTTTATTTTCGTGATATACACACACACACATATATATATATATATATATATATGTCGTACCTAGTAGCCAGAACGCACTTCTCAGCCTACTATGCATGGCCCAATTTGTCTAATAAGACAAGTTTTCACGAATTAATGTTTTTTCGACTACCTAACCTACCTAACCTAACCTAACCTAACTTTTTTGGCAACCTAACCTAACCTAACCTATAAAGATAGGTTAGGTTAGGTTAGGTAGGGTTGGTTAGGTTCGGTCATATATCTACGTTAATTTTAACTTCAATAAAATAAAATTGACCTCATACATAATGAAATGGGTAGCTTTATCATTTAATAGGAAAAAATTTTGAGAAAATATATTAATTCAGGAAAACTTGGCTTATTAGGCAAAACGGGCCTTGCATAGTAGGCTGAGAAGTGCGTTCTGGCTACTAGGTACGACATATATATATATATATATATATATATATATATATATATATATATATATATATATATATATATATATATATATATATATATATATGTATATATATATATATATATATATATATATATATATATATATATATATATATATATATATATATATATATATATATATATATATGTATATATATATATATATATCTAGGTTAAAAAAATATACATAAATATATTGTGACGATAATCTCTTTCAAGAGAGATTGAGCCTGCTCTTCTCTACAACATTTACGTCATTCAAGTACAAGATACTATATTGAAGATACGTCCACCAGTATCGCCAAACGTTTTGCCCAGGAAGCAAAGCGTACCTTGTACCACCAGACACACCGGCTCCCGCCCGCCGTCAAACCAGCAAACTACTCATTCTCCGCCTGCCTGTTCCTGATTGGCTGGTGTGTCGCCGCACCTGCACTCACGCCACTACCTGAGTCAACGTCTGGGCCAGCAGCACGCCGTACTCCTCAGAATATCCCTGTGCTCCTTGGAGTTGACATCTCTCTATAGTAGACAAAGCTCTGGCTGTCGTGTACTAAGGGAGGTGGCAGCTTGAGGCCAGTATTCTCAGCACCTGATTTGATTTATATTAGTTTCACTATTACCTGCACTTTATTGTCTTAGAGTAAATTTTTACTGACATTAATTATTCATGTTGTTTTGTTTGTTGACTTGTTTTGAATTTTACGTAAGCCAAGAGATTGTCTTTATTCATATCTTGTTTTCTAGAGTAATTAAAATTTCATTGTTTATACTTTGTGTTTTGTGTATCTTCCCATTACCTTACCACAGACAAAAGGGCAAACGATCTTCTTTTTTTTTGTTATGTGACAAGGCCCTGCCCCCAGCTATTGAAACAGCCGAACACCAATGCTTTACTGTCACAATATATATATATATATATATATATATATATATATATATATATATATATATATATATATATATATATATATATATATATATATATATATATATATATGTATATATATATATATATGTATATATATATATATGTATATATATATATATATATATATATATATATATATATATATATATATATATATATATATATTTATATATATATGTCGTACCTAGTAGCCAGAATGCACTTTTCGGCCTACTATGCAAGGCCCGATTTGCCTAATAAGCCAAGTTTTCCTGAATTAATATATTTTCTTTAATTTTTTTCTTATGAAATGATAAAGCTACCCATTTCATTATGTATGAGGTCAATATTTTTTTATTGGAGTTAAAACACGTGCCCCACGTGAGGAACACGTGGGGCACCAGTGTTCCACACGTGTGCCCCAAAGAATGAGGTGATTTGGTAAAATGCTATGCCCAAGATTACTATCCGAGTGCCTGCGGTGGGGTGGTTCAAATAGCCTCGGCTATCACCTCATTTTGTCCGGTCGTGATGGTCAAGTTGATTAAGGCGTCTTGTACATACCAGTTGCGTTGCTCCTGGGAGTATGGGTTCGAGTCACTTCTGGGGTGTGAGTTTTCAGTTGCATATTGTCCTGGGGACCATTCAGGCTTGTTCGCATTTGTGTTCCTCACGTGTGCCCCATAGAATGAGGTGATTTGGTAAAATGCTATGCCCAAGATTACTATCCGAGTGCCGGCGGTGGGGTGGTTCAAATAGCCTTGGCTATCACCTCATTTTGTCCGGTCGTGATGGTCAAGTGGATTAAGGCGTCTTGTACATACCAGATGCGTTGCTCCTGGGAGTATGGGTTCGAGTCACTTCTGGGATGTGTGTTTTCAGTTGCATATTGTCCTGGGGACCATTCAGGCTTGTTCGCATATATATATATATATATATATATATATATATATATATATATATATATATATATATATATATATATATATATATATATATATATGACCGCATATTCTGTATTTACTATCTTCTGATTTAGGGCTTGAGATATATATTTATTTAATTTATATGAATTTATATAGAATTATATATACGTTAATTTATATATTTCGATAGCAATTTGTATGATGTTAGGTGGACTGTATTTCTGCAATAATCTCACAAATCGATCCTTACACATTAAGGGGGGTTTATATTAAATTTATATATATGCAGCCTATCAAACTACAGTATTAAACTACATATATTAGTATATAAATTGAGGAGGTTCCTTATCTTATTGTACAGCAGGCTTAATCCACCAAGTATAACTAGGATGTAGACACCAAATTATCCTCATGAGAGGCTAGCTTCCATCACGCATGTAACTGATGTACCAAGATTAATTCTTGCTTCCTCTTCTTGTTCCTGTCAAAGGGCACTAGCTGTAAAGCCGGAATCCTAATATATGAAAACTATATCAGAGAAAACACTGTATATTATATAATATAAGGACCAAGGCTTAATTAATTACCTCTATTTAAAGGCTCTTTCTCATGCTAACCAGTTCGCCTTATATATACTTAACATTAACTGGCCAGAAATGATTAGATACACGGGTTTCGGTAAGACACTTCCATTGTTTATGTTGACAGCGTGTTGATGATGGAAGAACACTAATTTGATCTCCATAACACTTGGTCCAAGAGAATTTATAAGAGCTGAATTTACTCCCCAGCGCCACTGGTCTTAACAAACAATGACTGACCTCTCCACTACTGGCGCCTTTGCTCTCCTTGTCCAGTCTCAATAAGTGATAGAAGGGTCACATTTACTTTATTTTGATATTGATAATTAAGTTAACTCAAATGAGATGTTTTTATGATATAATAAGTCCAAAGACTAATGTATTTAAGAATAATTCCCAACAGAATAGCTGGTGAATTTGTAGTACTATGTGGCAATGATATCTCGTTTTCTATTGACGGAAAATTCCACTACAAGCTACATTTTCTATGGGTAACTTGTGTATACAACGGCAGGAATATTATATGCCTATTGTATGTAATATTAAATGGTGTTGGGTTTTCTGACAGTCGGTAGTCTTCTTTGTTTTACAGAATATGGTGAGGTCTATGTTTTGGTCAGGAATAGTGCTTTTTGCTCCTTTACGAATTATTTCCGTCATTATCCTTTCTTCTTTTTTATGTTCACTCTGCATAGTTGATTTGTAATATAATTTTATTGGAGGTGTTGTGGTTTCTGTACTAGGTTAGGGCTTGTACCATCGGACCAGGTGTCTTCTTATAGCGGTGTTTATTTCCGTGTTCCTATATCCGTTGTTCACCAGTACCCGAGTTATTCTTTCAAAATCTCTACTTACATTGCTCTATTCGGAGCAGTGTGTAAGTGCTCGACAAATATAAGCATTGAGAACACTGGTTTTGAATTTTTGAGGGCACTCACTCTTACCGTTCAGGCATAATCCTATGTTGGTAGGTTCTGTATATACGCTGGTGCTTAAAGAGGTTCCTGTTTTTGTTATTAGAACATCTAAGAAATGCAGACTGTTATTTTCACTATTTTCATGTGTAAATCGGAGTACTGACTCTCTCTCTCTCTCTAGATTACTTTTTAGATCAGTTAGTTCATCTCATTCTTTTACTATGACGAATATGTCGTCTACATAACGGCAGTATACAGTTGGTTTTGCCCCCACGAAGGATGTAACACTTCCCCAACGAAGGATGTAACACTTCCCCAACGAAGGATGTAACACTTCCCCCACTAAGGATGTAACACTTCCCCCACGAAGGATGTAACACTTCCCCCACGAAGGATGTAACACTTCCCCCACGAAGCATGTAACCTTCAATCTAAGTACATAGGTATGACGTCAACCAAGCTGACAAAGCGTCTGACCTGTCATCTTCAATCCGGTGCCCCCAGGAATCACATGAGACAAGCCCATGGCATCACCCTAACAAGAGAAATGTTGAACAAAAATATATGTATAATAGACAAAACCCAAGATGTAAGAAGATTACAAATTCTTGAAGCAATTCACTTAAGAATAGAACAACCTACCATGAACACCCAAATCACCGAACTATTTACTCTACCCACCATGAGAGTAAGGACACGACCGGAATATAATGATGCCAACACAGAAGATACTGCTCAACATAACAGGCCTATTACACCTGATTAATCTTTGTATGTGCTTCATCCCCCCATTTATCCCCTATTTATTCCCTATGTATCCCCCCTTGTCTTTTCCTTTATTGTACTTGTTTATCACCTGACCCCGTACTGGTATAAATTAATGAGTTCTGTAATTTCTTTTCGCTTGAGAATGAACCATGGAGGTTCGAAACGTTTTGCGATTTTGTAATTAGTGTAATTTTTTTTCAGTTATTCAATTCTTTTCTTCACCTAAAAACAACATGACTTTTGGTGAACTCCTCTTTCAGCTGAACCCTGATTGGAAGAGCATTAGTAAGAGGGATAGACACAGAGTTTACATATAGGTTTAGGAAAGATCTCATTCGGCATCAACTTAACACGAAGAAGGAAACCCTCCAAACCCTTACAGAGCAAGCTGAACATCAGTTAATTAAATGGACCCAGTACGACATCCCCAATCATCTAAGGCAAACAATTAACAGTGAGCTATCAAGCCTAAAACTATAACACAAAACGCATGTCGAAACAAGGACACTCCGCAAGCTGACAGCCCTCAATGGGGGACAGTTAATAATTACTCGTCCAAAAGACGGCTACATAAACCTAACTACTCATGCTCTGAGCCAGAACCAACGAGACCTCTTGAATTTTGGCCTAAACTGCCAATTCATATCAAGACTTAAGAAGCATAAAAAAAGCTTTGAAATCGAAATGCTTCTGGACGACATCCACAAGTTAGAAGACAACAAAAAAGTCATCACTACTGACAACCTTCAGGCTGAACTACTAACAGAAGCGGAGAAAAAACGAGGAACATATTCATCTACAATCTTAACCCCACGACTCAAAGAAGCAGCAAAACAAGTTAAAAATCTGAAAGATGTAACACTAAGAAAAGCCGACAAGACAGCAGCATATGTATTGATTCCTAACCAAGAATATATGAACAAAATTAGCGACATCCTTAGTGATGAAACCAAATTTCAACGAATCACGAAAAACCCTGTGGAAGACCATAAACGCAAAGTGAACAAAACAATTACTGCAATCAACGCAAAGAAAGGTAGTGTGCATTTCACTAAACTCCAAGGCGACTATGGCTTAGAATATGCCTATGGCAATGTTAAGATAAACAAGCCAGGTAACCCACTACGCCCAATAATCAGCCAAATACCAACTCCAACCTAACACCTGGCAAAAAGACTTAACGAACTCCTAACTCCATACACTCCAAGCAACTATAGTCTACAATCATCAGCAGATTTCCTAGAATTATTCAAAACTACTGAGTCCGATGGAATCATTGCTTCCCTGGACGTCGAATCCCTATTTACCAACGTTCCAGTCGACACAACCATAGGAATTATACTGGACAGAATATACAGAGACGAGAGCACCCCCAAATTAGACTATACCCGAGCCACACTTGAAGAGTCTTCTCGAGGCCTGCACAAAGGAAGCCTCTTTCTTCAGTCCACAAGGAGACATGTATCTATAAATAGACGGAGTAGCAATGGACTCCCCCTTAAGATTGTTATTTGCTAATTTTTATACGGGAACCATCGAAGACAGAGTCTACAGTAACAGACAAACACCAACTGTATACTGCCGTTATGTAGATGACATATTCGTAATAGTAAAAGATACAAACGTACTAATTGATCTAAAAAGCCATCTAGAGAGAGAGTCAGTACTCCGATTTACACATGAAAATAGTGAAAATAATAGTCTACCATTCTTGGATGTATTAATAACAAAACAGGAACCTCTTTAAGCACCAACGTATATACTAAGCCTACCAACATAGGATTATGCCTGAATGGTAAAAGTGAGTGTCTCCAAAGATACAAAGCCAGTGTTCTCATTGCTGATATTCGTCGAGCGCTTACCCATTGCTCCAAATGGAGCAACGTGATTAGAGATTTTAAAAGAATAACACAGGTATTGGTGAACAACGGATATAGCAACACGGAAATAAACGCTGCTATAAGAAGAAACCTGGACCGATAGAATAATCCTGAACCTAGAACAGAAACAACAATACCTCCAATAAAATTATATTACAAATCAACCATGCACAGTGAACATAAAAAAGAGGAAAGAATAATGAAAGAAATAATCCGTAAAGGAGTAAAAAGCACTACTCCTAACCAAAACATAAACCTGATAATATTCTACAAAACCAAGAAGACTTCCGACCTCCTTATCAAAAACAGCCCAAACCCGACGGAGAACCCTCTACAGCAGTCAAGCGTTGTATACATGTACACTTGCCCCCACGAAGGATGTAACCTTCAATCTAAGTACATAGGTATGACGTCGACCAAGCTGACGAGGCATTTGATCTATCATCTTCAATCCGGTGCCCCTAGGAATCACATGAGACAAGCCCATGACATCACCCTAATAAGAGAAATGTTGAACAAGAATACCTGTATAATAGACAAAACCCAAGATGTAAGAAGATTACAAATTCTTGAAGCAATTCACATAAAAATAGAACAACCTACCATGAACACCCAAATCACGGAACTATTTACTCTACCCACCATGAGAGTAAGGACAAGACCAGAACATAACGATGCCAACACAGAAGATACTGCTCAACATAACAAGCCTATTACACCTGATTAATCTTTGTATGTGCTTCATCCCCCCATTTATCCCCTATGTATCCCCACTGTCTTATCCCTTTATTGTACTTGTTTATCACCTGACCCCGTACTCATATAAATTAACGACTTCTCTAGTTTCTTTTCACTTGAGAATGAATCATGGAGGTTCGAAACGTTGTGCGATTTTGTAATTAGGGTTGTGCGATTTTGTAATTATTTTTCAGTTATTCAATTCTTTTCTTCACCTAAAAACAACATGACTTTTGGTGAATTCCTCTTTCAGCTGAACCCTGATGCAAGAGCATTAGTAAGAGGGATAGAAGCCCTAAATCAGAAAAAGGTAAATACGAATATTCTGTTATATATGTATGTATATATATATATATATATATATATATATATATATATATATGTATATATATATATATATATATATATATATATATATATATATATATATATATGTATTTAAAAATATGTATATTATATATATATTACATATATATTATATATATTATATTATATATATATTATATATATTATATTATATATATATATATATATATATATACATATATATATATATATATATATATATATATATATATATATATATATATATATATATATATATATATATATATATATATATATATATATATATATATATATGTATATTTTATTAAATATGACCGAAAAAGTAAGATTAATAATTCTAACACGAATTTTCTCAATCTTTCGTACATTTCTTTTTACTGTTGGTGGTAATTCAAAAATCAATTCTCCAAAATTCATTTTTTATTCTAGTCTGACGCGACACTTGAGCGCGTTTCGTAAAACTTATTACATTTTCAAAGACTTTACACATACACAACTGAATAGAACTTTACATATCTTGGATTTGTTTATATCTACATTTGAGTGAGGTGGATGGGGTGAGGTGGTATTTAATAGGGTATTAATTTCATCAACACAAGACAGAACACGAAACAATGGGTATTGAAATGGAAGTGATTGTAGAAAGCCTATTGGTCCATATTTCTTGATGATTCTATATTGGAGCGGAGTCTTGAGGTGGGTAGAATATGGTTGTGCATTAATTGGCTGTTGATTGCTGGTGTTGACTTCTTAATGTGCAGTGCCTCGCAAACGTCAAGCCGTCTGCTATCGCTGTATCTATCGATGATTTCTGTGTTGTTTACTAGGATTTCTCTGGCGATGGTTTGGTTGTGGGAAGAGATTATATGTTCCTTAATGGAGCCCTGTTGCTTATGCATCGTTAAACGCCTAGAAAGAGATGTTGTTGTCTCTCCTATATACTGTTTTTATATACTTGTGTTAGTTGTCTCTTCAGAGGTTGCATGGCGTTTCACTTTCCTTCTTATGATGTCTTCGACGAAACCATTGGAGAAGCCGTTGTTGACTAGGACCTGCCTCACCCTACAGGTCTCACCCTACATCGATTGTCTCGTCCACCCGTACCTGTGGACGAGACAATCGGGATGATAGCCGACAGAGTGTATCGTGATCCAGCCTGTACTCCTCTTGACATACCAGAAAATATTCTGAGGAAACTACTCCAAGCTTGTACTAAAGAGGCACCCTTCTTGAGCCCGGATGGGCACATGTATAAGCAAGTAGATGGGGTCGCCATGGGTTCTCCCCTAGGTGTCCTGTTTGCAAACTTCTACATGGGTACCATCGAGCAAAAAGTCTTAGTCGACATGAACTTGAAACCGGCCATATACTGCAGGTATGTTGACGACATTTTTACACAGGTACCTGATGTCAGACATCTGCAGGAGCTGAAGGAGGCATTTGAGCAGAGTTCCGTGCTGCGTTTCACTTACGAGATGGAAAAGGATGGGAAGCTGCCCTTTCTAGATGTAACAGTCATGGAAAAGAGCGGAGGTTTCCACACTGCAGTCTACACTAAGGAAACGAACATAGGAATGTGCCTAAATGCCAACAGCGACTGCCCAGACAGGTACAAGAGGAGTGATGTTAATGCATATGTCGACCGTGCTTTAAGCCACAGCTCAGAATGGAAGCAAGTCGACAAAGAACTCTGTAGGGTGAGGCAGGTCCTAGTCTACAACGGCTTCTTCAATGGTTTCGTCGAAGACGTCATAAGAAGGAAAGTGAAATGCCATGCAACCTCTGAAAAGACAACTAACACAACACCTATACCCCCTATTAGACTATTTAACAGGAACTTCTTTTCCACAGCTCATAAAACGGAGGAAAGGGTCCTGAAAGATATTGTTAATAGAAACGTTATCCCTACAGACAAAAATCAGAGGATACAACTGACGATTTACTATAAAACCAGAAAAACGGCCAGCCTACGCATGAGAAACTCTCCAGACACAAAACAGAATGCTTTAAAAGAGACCAACGTCGTCTATGCCTTCAAATGCCCACTTGGGGACTGTAAGCTCCAAAAAACCCAGTATATAGGCAAGACAACAACATCTCTTTCTAGGCGTTTAACGATGCATAAGCAACAGGGCTCCTTTAAGGAACATATTAATCTCTTCCCACAACCAAACCATCGCCAGAGAAATCCTAGTAAACAACACAGAAATTATCGATAGATACAGCAATAGCAGACGGCTTGACGTTTGCGAGGCACTGCACATTAAGAAGTCAACACCAGCAATCAACAGCCAATTAATGCACAACCATATTCTACCCACCTCAAGACTCCGCTCCAATATAGAAGCATCAAGAAATATGGACCAATAGGCTTTCTACAATCACTTCCATTTCAATACCCATTGTTTCGTGTTCTGTCTTGTGTTGATGAAATTAATACCCTATTAAATATCACCTCACCCCATCCACCTCACTCAAATGTAGATATAAACAAATCGGAGATATGTAAAGTTCTATTCAGTTGTGTATATGTAAAGTCTTTGAAAATGTAATAAGTTTTATGAAACGCGCTCAAGTGTCGCGTCAGACTAGAAATAAAAATGAATTTTGGAGAATTGATTTTTGAATTACCTCCAACAGTGAAAAGAAATGTACGAAAGATTGAGAAAATTCGTGTTAGAATTATTAATCTTACTTTTTCGGTCATATTTAATAATATATGTCTACAGGAAAGACTGCTACCAAAATATACTAATAATAAAGCGCACGACCCAGCAGCAAGGAATCAAGCCTTCACGATAAAATATCGCCAGGATCTGATTCGTGATCAGATATACAAGGCAGAGAATGAAATCAAAGACAACAAAACGCAACTACTTCATGCTACAAACGAGTGGAGAAATAGCAACATCGAAGAAAGTATCCGTACCCGCATTGAACAACACCTCGACATCCTCACAGACCGACATCACCTCAGCACTGAAACAAGGATTATCAAGAAACTTACAACATGATATAGAGGACCTATGGCAATTCCACGACCAAGAGATGGCTTCCTGAACCTTGCAGGAATTAACCTCACTGAGGACCAAGTCACTCTCCTAAATCTGGGCATAAACTGTCACGTTATGTCCAGACCGAGTGAGATGGCCCGGAAAGTAGAGTTGGAAATTCTGTTGGACGACATATTCGACCTCGAGACACAAAAGAAGGTCACTACCAAAGATACCTTACAAGCAGAACTTATTGCAGAAGGAGGAAAGAATCGAGGCAATTACAGAAGCACCATACTGTCCCACGAGCTCAAAGCGGCAGCTAAAATCTTTCGTGAGAACAAGGAGATAGTTGTCAGGAGAGGTGACAAGTCGCCAATATATGTCATTCTTAAAAAAGACGAATATCTGGCGAAAATGAACCTCATACTCTTTGACCAAACTAAGTTCCAAAGGGTAACGAAGGACACTACAGCCGAATTGAAAGCAAAGGTCAACAAACTGATCGAAACTGTGAACGCCAAGAAATCCGGACTCCACCTGCCAAAGATCATTGGGGAATATAAACCTGGATATGCGTATGGAAATGTCAAGACACACAAGCCTGGAAACCCACTTCGGCCAATCATTAGCCAGATACCCACACCCACGTAATGACTGGCGAAGCGACTCAACGGCCTGCTGACTCCTTATGTTCCTTGCGCCTTCAGCCTGAAGTCTCCAAAGGAATTTGTTGACTTACTGCGGGGCACACGGGCCACAGGGATAAGAGCCTCGTTGGACGTAGAATCGCTGTTTACCAACGTACCTGTGGACGAGACAATCGGGATGATAGCCGACAGAGTGTATCGTGATCCAGCCTGTACTCCTCTTGACATACCAGAAAATATTCTGAGGAAACTACTCCAAGCTTGTACTAAAGAGGCACCCTTCTTGAGCCCGGATGGGCACATGTATAAGCAAGTAGATGGGGTCTCCATGGGTTCTCCCCTAGGTGTCTTGTTTGCAAAGTTCTACATGGGTACCATCGATCAAAAAGTCTTAGTCGACTTGAACTTGAAACCGGCCATATACTGCAGGTATGTTGACGACATTTTTACACAGGTACCTGATGTTAGACATCTGCAGGAGCTGAAGGAGGCATTTGAGCAGAGTTCCGTGCTGAGTTTTACTTACGGGATGGAAAAGGATGGGAAGCTGCCCTTTCTAGATGTAACAGTCATGGAAAAGAGCGGAGGTTTCCACACTGCAGTCTACACTAAGGAAACGAACATAGGAATGTGCCTAAATGCCAACAGCGACTGCCCAGACAGGTACAAGAGGAGTGTTGTTAACGCATATGTCGACCGTGCTCTCAGCCACAGCTCAGAATTTAAGCAAGTCGACGAAGAAGTCTGTAGGGTGAGGCAGGTCCTAGTCAACAACGGCTTCTCCAATGGTTTCGTCGAAGACATCATAAGAAGGAAAGTGAAACGCCATGCAACCTCTGAAGAGACAACTAACACAACACCTATACCCCATATTAGACTATTTTACAGGAGCTTCTTTTCCACAGCTCATAAAACGGTGGAAAGGGTCCTGAAAGATATTGTTAATAGAAACGTTATCCCTACAGACAAAAATCAGAGGATACAACTGATTATTTACTATAAAACCAGAAAAACAGCCAGCCTACTCATGAGAAACTCTCCAGACACAAAACAGAACGCTTTAAAAGAGACCAACGTCGTCTATGCCTTCAAATGCCCACTTGGGGACTGTAAGCTCCAAAAAACCCAGTATATAGGCAAGACAACAACATCTCTTTCTAGGCGTTTAACGATGCATAAGCAACAGGGCTCCATTAAGGAACATATAATCTCTTCCCACAACCAAACCATCGCCAGAGAAATCCTAGTAAACAACACAGAAATCATCGATAGATACAGCGATAGTAGACGGCTTGACGTTTGCGAGGCACTGCACATTAAGAAGTCAACACCAGCAATCAACAGCCAATTAATGCACAACCATACTCTACCCACCTCAAGACTCCGCTCCAATATAGCAGCATCAAGAAATATGGACCAATAGGCTTTCTACAATCACTTCTATTTCAATACCCATTGTTTCGTGTTCTGTCTTGTGTTGATGAAATTAATACCCTATTAAATACCACTTCACCCCATCCACCTCACTCAAATGTAGATATAAACAAATCGGAGATATGTAAAGTTCTATTCAGTTGTGTATGTGTAAAGTCTTTGAAAATGTAATAAGTTTTATGAAACGCACTCAAGTGTCTCGTCAGACTAGAAATAAAAATAAATTTTGGAGAATTGATTTTTGAATTACCTCCAACAGTGAAAAGAAATGTACGAAAGATTGAGAAAATTCGTGTTAGAATTATTAATCTTACTTTTTCGGTCATATTTAATAATATATGTCTACAGGAAAGACTGCTACCAAAATATACAAATATTAAAGCGCACGACCCAGCAGCAAGGAATCAAGCCTTTACGATAAAATATCGCCAGGATCTGATTCGTGATCAGATATACAAGGCAGAGAATGAAATCAAAGACAACAAAACGCAACTACTTCATGCTACAAACGAGTGGAGAAATAGCAACATCGACGAAAGTATCCGTACCCGCATTGAACAACACCTCGACATCCTCACAGACCGACATCACCTCAGCACTGAAACAAGGATTATCAAGAAACTTACAACATGATATAGAGGACCTATGGCAATTCCACGACCAAGAGATGGCTTCCTGAACCTTGCAGGAATTAACCTCACTGAGGACCAAGTCACTCTCCTAAATCTGGGCATAAACTGTCACTTTATGTCCAGACCGAGTGAGATGGCCCGGAAAGTAGAGTTGGAAATTCTGTTGGACGACATATTCGACCTCGAGACACAAAAGAAGGTCACTACCAAAGATCCCTTACAAGCAGAACTTATTGCAGAAGGAGGAAAGAATCGAGGCAATTACAGAAGCACCATACTGTCCCACGAGCTCAAAGCGGCAGCTAAAATCTTTCGTGAGAACAAGGAGATAGTTGTCAGGAGAGGTGACAAGTCGCCAATATATGTCATTCTTAAAAAAGACGAATATCTTGCGAAAATGAACCTCATACTCTTTGACCAAACTAAGTTCCAAAGGGTAACGAAGGACACTACAGCCGAATTGAAAGCAAAGGTCAACAAACTGATCGAAACTGTGAACGCCAAGAAATCCGGACTCCACCTGCCAAAGATCATTGGGGAATATAAACCTGGATATGCATATGGAAATGTCAAGACACACAAGCCTGGAAACCCACTTCGGCCAATCGTTAGCCAGATACCCACACCCACGTACAGACTGGCGAAGCGACTCAACGGCCTGCTGACTCCTTATGTTCCTTGCGCCTTCAGCCTGAAGTCTCCAAAGGAATTTGATGACTTACTGCGGGGCACACGGGCCACAGGGATAAGAGCCTCGTTAGACGTAGAATCGCTGTTTACCAACGTACCTGTGGACGAGACAATCGGGATGATAGCCGACAGAGTGTATCGTGATCCAGCCTGTACTCCTCTTGACATACCAGAAAATATTCTGAGGAAACTACTCCAAGCTTGTACTAAAGAGGCACCCTTCTTGAGCCCGGATGGGCACATGTATAAGCAAGTAGATGGGGTCGCCATGGGTTCTCCCCTAGGTGTCCTGTTTGCAAACTTCTACATGGGTACCATCGAGCAAAAAGTCTTTGTCGACATGAACTTGAAACCGGCCATATACTGCAGGTATGTTGACGACATTTTTACACAGGTACCTGATGTCAGACATCTGCAGGAGCTGAAGGAGGCATTTGAGCAGAGTTCCGTGCTGCGTTTCACTTACGAGATGGAAAAGGATGGGAAACTGCCCTTTCTAGATGTAACAGTCATGGAAAAGAGCGGAGGTTTCCACACTGCAGTCTACACTAAGGAAACGAACATAGGAATGTGCCTAAATGCCAACAGCGACTGCCCAGACAGGTACAAGAGGAGTGTTGTTAACGCATATGTCGACTGTGCTCTCAGCCACAGCTCAAAATGGAAGCAAGTCGACGAAGAACTCTGTAGGGTGAGGCAGGTCCTAGTCAACAACGGCTTCTCCAATGGTTTCGTCGAAGACATCATAAGAAGGAAAGTGAAACGCCATGCAACCTCTGAAGAGACAACTAACACAACACCTATACCCCCTATTAGACTATTTTACAGGAACTTCTTTTCCACAGCTCATAAAACGGAGGAAAGGGTCCTGAAAGATATTGTTAATAGAAACGTTATCCCAACAGACAAAAATCAGAGGATTCAACTGACGATTTACTATAAAACCAGAAAAACGGCCAGCCAACTCATGAGAAACTCTCCAGACACAAAACAGAACGCTTTAAAAGAGACCAACGTCGTCTATGCCTTCCAATGCCCACTTGGGGACTGTAAGCTCCAAAAAACCCAGTATAAAGGCAAGACAACAACATCTCTTTCTAGGCGTTTAACGATGCATAAGCAACAGGGCTCCATTAAGGAACATATAATCTCTTCCCACAACCAAACCATCGCCAGAGAAATCCTAGTAAACAACACAGAAATCATCGATAGATACAGCGATAGCAGACGGCTTGACGTTTGCGAGGTACTGCACATTAAGAAGTCAACACCAGCAATCAACAGCCTATTAATGCACAACCATATTCTACCCACCTCAAGACTCCGCTCCAATATAGAAGCATCAAGAAATATGGACCAATAGGCTTTCTACAATCACTTACATTTCAATACCCATTGTTTCGTGTTCTGTCTTGTGTTGATGAAATTAATACCCTATTAAATACCACCTCACCCCATCCACCTCACTCAAATGTAGATATAAACAAATCAGAGATATGTAAAGTTCTATTCAGTTGTGTATGTGTAAAGTCTTTGAAAATGTAATAAGTTTTATGAAACGCGCTCAAGTGTCGCGTCAGACTAGAAATAAAAATGAATTTTGGAGAATTGATTTTTGAATTACCTCCAACAGTGAAAAGAAATGTACGAAAGATTGAGAAAATTCGTGTTAGAATTATTAATCTTACTTTTTCGGTCATATTCAATAATATATGTCTACAGGAAAGACTGCTACCAAAATATACTAATATTAAAGCGCACGACCCAGCAGCAAGGAATCAAGCCTTCACAATAAAATATCGCCAGGATCTGATTCGTGATCAGATATACAAGGCAGAGAATGAAATCAAAGACAACAAAACGCAACTACTTCATGCTACAAACGATTGAAGAAATAGCAACATCGACGAAAGTATCCGTACCCGCATTGAACAACACCTCGACATCCTCACAGACCGACATCACCTCAGCACTGAAACAAGGATTATCAAGAAACTTACAACATGATATAGAGGACCTATGGCAATTCCATGACCTAGAGATGGCTTCCTGAACCTTGCAGGAATTAACCTCACTGAGGACCAAGTCACTCTCCTAAATTTGGGCATAAACTGTCACGTTATGTCCAGACCGAGTGAGATGGCCCGGAAAGTAGAGTTGGAAATTCTGTTGGACGACATATTCGACCTCGAGACACAAAAGAAGGTCACTACCAAAGATACCTTACAAGCAGAACTTATTGCAGAAGGAGGAAAGAATCGAGGCAATTACAGAAGCACCATACTGTCCCCTGAGCTCAAAGCGGCAGCTAAAAGCTTTCGTGCGAACAAGGAGATAGTTGTCAGGAGAGGTGACAAGTCGCCAATATATGTCATTCTTAAAAAAGACGAATATCTGGCGAAAATGAACTTCATACTCTTTGACCAAACTAAGTTCCAAAGGGTAACGAAGGACACTACAGCCGAATTGAAAGCAAAGGTCAACAAACTGATCGAAACTGTGAACGCCAAGAAATCCGGACTCCACCTGCCAAAGATCATTGGGGAATATACCAATCATTAGCCAGACACCCACACCCACGTACAGACTGGCGAAGTGACTCAACGGCCTGCTGACTCCTTATGTTCCTTGCGGCTTCAGCCTGAAGTCTCCAAAGGAATTTGTTGACTTACTGCGGGGCACACGGGCCACAGGGATAAGAGCCTCGTTGGACGTAGAATCGCTGTTTACCAACGTACCTGTGGACGAGACAACCGGGATGATAGCCGGCAGAGTGTATCGTGATCCAGCCTGTACTCCTCTTGACATACCAGAAAATATTCTGAGGAAACTACTCCAAGCTTGTACTAAAGAGGCACCCTTCTTGAGCCCGGATGGGCACATGTATAAGCAAGTAGATGGGGTCTCCATGGGTTCTCCCCTAGGTGTCCTGTTTGCAAAGTTCTACATGGGTACCATCGAGCAAAAAGTCTTAGTCGACATGAACTTGAAACCGGCCATATACTGCAGGTATGTTGACGACATTTTTACACAGGTACCTGATGTCAGACATCTGCAGGAGCTGAAGGAGGCATTTGAGCAGAGTTCCGTGCTGCGTTTCACTTACGAGATGGAAAAGGATGGGAAGCTGCCCTTTCTAGATGTAACAGTCATGGAAAAGAGCGGAGGTTTCCACACTGCAGTCTACACTAAGGAAACGAACATAGGAATGTGCCTAAATGCCAACAGCCACTGCCCAGACAGGTACAAGAGGAGTGTTGTTAACGCATATGTCGACCGTGCTCTCAGCCACAGCTCAGAATGGAAGCAAGTCGACGAAGAACTCTGTAGGGTGAGGCAGGTCCTAGTCAACAACGGCTTCTCCAATGGTTTCGTCGAAGACATCATAAGAAGGAAAGTAAAACGCCATGCAACCTCTGAAGAGACAACTAACACAACACCTATACCCCCTATTAGACTATTTTACAGGAACTAATTTTCCACAGCTCATAAAACGGAGGAAAGGGTCCTGAAAGATATTGTTAATAGAAACGTTATCCCTACAGACAAAAATCAGAGGATACAACTGACGATTTACTATAAAACCAGGAAAACGGCCAGCCTACTCATGAGAAACTCTCCAGACACAAAACAGAACGCTTTAAAAGAGACCAACTTCGTCTATGCCTTCAAATGCCCACTTGGGGACTGTAAGCTCCAAAAAACCCAGTATATAGGCAAGACAACAACATCTCTTTCTAGGCGTTTAACGATGCATAAGCAACAGGGCTCCATTAAGGAACATATAATCTCTTCCCACAACCAAACCATCGCCAGAGAAATCCTAGTAAACAACACAGAAATCATCGATAGATACAGTGATAGCAGACGGCTTGACGTTTGCGAGGCACTGCACATTAAGAAGTCAACACCAGCAATCAACAGCCAATTAATGCACAACCATATTCTACCCACCTCAAGACTCCGCTCCAATATAGAAGCATCAAGAAATATGGACCAATAGGCTTTCTACAATCACTTCCATTTCAATACCCATTGTTTCGTGTTCTGTCTTGTGTTGATGAAATTAATACCCTATTAAATACCACCTCACCCCATCCACCTCACTCAAATGTAGATATAAACAAATCGCAGATACGTAAAGTTCTATTCAGTTGTGTATGTGTAAAGTCTTTGAAAATGTAATAAGTTTTATGAAACGCGCTCAAGTGTCGCGTCAGACTAGAAATAAAAATGAATTTTGGAGAATTGATTTTTGAATTACCTCCAACAGTGAAAAGAAATGTACGAAAGATTGAGAAAATTCGTGTTAGAATTATTAATCTTACTTTTTCGGTCATATTTAATAATATATGTCTACAGGAAAGACTGCTACCAAAATATACTAATATTAAAGAGCACGACCCAGCAGCAAGGAATCAAGCCTTCACGATAAAATATCGCCAGGATCTGATTCGTGATCAGATATACAAGGCAGAGAATGAAATCAAAGACAACAAAACGCAACTACTTCATGCTACAAACGAGTGGAGAAATAGCAACATCGACGAAAGTATCCGTACCCGCATTGAACAACACCTCGACATCCTCACAGACCGACATCACCTCAGCACTGAAACAAGGATTATCAAGAAACTTACAACATGATATGGAGGACCTATGGCAATTCCACGACCAAGAGATGGCTTCCTGAACCTTGCAGGAATTAACCTCACTGAGGACCAAGTCACTCTCCTAAATCATGGCATAAACTGTCACATTATGCCCAGACCGAGTGAGATGGCCCGGAAAGTAGAGTTGGAAATTCTGTTGGACGACATATTCGACCTCGAGACACAAAAGAAGGTCACTTCCAAAGATACCTTACAAGCAGAACTTATTGCAGAAGGAGGAAAGAATCGAGGCAATTACAGAAGCACCATACTGTCCCCCGAGCTCAAAGCGGCAGCTAAAAGCTTTCGTGAGAACAAGGAGATAGTTGTCAGGAGAGGTGACAAGTCGCCAATATATGTCATTCTTAAAAAAGACGAATATCTGGCGAAAATGAACCTCATACTCTTTGACCAAACTAAGTTCCAAAGGGTAACGAAGGACACTACAGCCGAATTGAAAGCAAAGGTCAACAAACTGATCGAAACTGTGAACGCCAAGAAATCCGGACTCCACCTGCCAAAGATCATTGGGGAATATAAACCTGGATATGCGTATGGAAATGTCAAGACACACAAGCCTGGAAACCCACTTCGGCCAATCATTAGCCAGATACCCACACCCACGTACAGACTGGCGAAGCGACTCAACGGCCTGCTGACTCCTTATGTTCCTTGCGCCTTCAGCCTGAAGTCTCCAAAGGAATTTGTTGACTTACTGCGGGGCACACGGGCCACAGGGATAAGAGCCTCGTTGGACGTAGAATCGCTGTTTACCAACGTACCTGTGGACGAGACAATCGGGATGATAGCCGACAGAGTGTATCGTGATCCAGCCTGTACTCCTCTTGACATACCAGGAAATATTCTGAGGAAACTACTCCAAGCTTGTACTAAAGAGGCACCCTTCTTGAGCCCGGATGGGCACATGTATCAGCAAGTAGATGGGGTCGCCATGGGTTCTCCCCTAGGTGTCCTGTTTGCAAACTTCTACATGGGTACCATCGAGCAAAAAGTCTTAGTCGACATGAACTTGAAACCGGCCATATACTGCAGGTATGTTGACGACATTTTTACACAGGTACCTGATGTCAGACATCTGCAGGAGCTGAAGGAGGCTTTTGAGCAGAGTTCCGTGCTGCGTTTCACTTACGAGATGGAAAAGGATGGGAAGCTGCCCTTTCTAGATGTAACAGTCATGGAAAAGAGCGGAGGTTTCCACACTGCAGTCTACACTAAGGAAACGAACATAGGAATGTGCCTAAATGCCAACAGCGACTGCCTAGACAGGTACAAGAGGAGTGTTGTTAACGCATATGTCGACCGTGCTCTCAGCCACATCTCAGAATGGAAGCAAGTCGACGAAGAACTCTGTAGGGTGAGGCAGGTCCTAGTCAACAACGGCTTCTCCAATGGTTTCGTCGAAGACATCATAAGAAGGAAAGTGAAACGCCATGCAACCTCTGAAGAGACAACTAACACAACACCTATACCCCCTATTAGACGATTTTACAGGAACTTCTTTTCCACAGCTCATAAAACGGAGGAAAGGGTCCTGAAAGATATTGTTAATAGAAACGTTATCCCTACAGACAAAAATCAGAAGATACAACTGACAATTTACTATAAAACCAGAAAAACGGCCAGCCTACTCATGAGAAACTCTCCAGACACAAAACAGAACGCTTTAAAAGAGACTAACGTCGTCTATGCCTTCAAATGACCTCTTGGGGACTGTAAGCTCCAAAAAACCCAGTATATAGGCAAGACAACAACATCTCTTTCTAGGCGTTTAACGATGCATAAGCAACAGGGCTCCATTAAGGAACATATAATCTCTTCCCACAACCAAACCATCGCCAGAGAAATCCTAGAAAACAACACAGAAATCATCGATAGATACAGTGATAGCAGGCGGCTGCCGTTTGCGAGGCACTACACATCAAGAAGTCAACACCAGCAATCAACAGCCAATTAATGCACAACTATATTCTACCCACCTCAAGACTCCGCTCCAATATAGAAGCATCAAGAAATATGGACCAATAGGCTTTCTACAATCACTTCCATTTCAATACCTATTGTTTCGTGTTCTGTCTTGTGTTGATGAAATTAATACCCTATTAAATACCACCTCACCCCATCCACCTCACTCAAATGTAGATATAAACAAATCGGAGATATGTAAAGTTCTATTCAGTTGTGTATATGTAAAGTCTTTGAAAATGTAATAAGTTTTATGAAACACGCTCAAGTGTCGCGTTAGACTAGAAATAAAAATGAATTTTGGAGAATTGATTTTTGAATTACCTCCAACAGTGAAAAGAAATGTACGAAAGATTGAGAAAATTCGTGTTAGAATTATTAATCTTACTTTTTTGGTCATATTTAATAATATATGTCTACAGGAAAGACTGCTACCAAAATATACTAATATTAAAGCGCACGACCCAGCAGCAAGGAATCAAGCCTTCACGATAAAATATCGCCAGGATCTGATTCGTGATCAGATATACAAGGCAGAGAATGAAATCAAAGACAACAAAACGCAACTACTTCATGCTACAAACGAGTGGAGAAATAGCAACATCGACGAAAGTATCCGTACCCGCAATGAACAACACCTCGACATCCTCACAGACCGACATCACCTCAGCACTGAAACAAGGATTATCAAGAAACTAACAACATTATATGGAGGACCTATGGCAATTCCACGACCAAGAGATGGCTTCCTGAACCTTGCAGGAATTAACCTCACTGAGGACCAAGTTACTCTCCTAAATCTGGGCATAAACTGTCACGTTATGTCCAGACCGAGTGAGATGGCCCGGAAAGTAGAGTTGGAAATTCTGTTGGACGACATATTCGACCTCGAGACACAAAAGAAGGTCACTACCAAAGATACCTTACAAGCAGAACTTATTGCAGAAGGAGGAAAGAATCGAGGCAATTACAGAAGCACCATACTGTCCCACGAGCTCAAAGCGGCAGCTAAAATCTTTCGTGAGAACAAGGAGATAGTTGTCAGGAGAGGTGACAAGTCGCCAATATATGTCATTCTTAAAAAAGACGAATATCTGGCGAAAATGAACCTCATACTCTTTGACCAAACTAAGTTCCAAAGGGTAACGAAGGACACTACAGCCGAATTGAAAGCAAAGGTCAACAAACTGATCGAAACTGTGAACGCCAAGAAATCCGGACTCCACCTGCCAAAGATCATTGGGGAATATACCAATCATTAGCCAGACACCCACACCCACGTACAGACTGGCGAAGTGACTCAACGGCCTGCTGACTCCTTATGTTCCTTGCGCCTTCAGCCTGAAGTCTCCAAAGGAATTTGTTGACTTACTGCGGGGCACACGGGCCACAGGGATAAGAGCCTCGTTGGACGTAGAATCGCTGTTTACCAACGTACCTGTGGACGAGACAATCGGGATGATAGCCGACAGAGTGTATCGTGATCCAGCCTGTACTCCTCTTGACATACCAGAAAATATTCTGAGGAAACTACTCCAAGCTTGTACTAAAGAGGCACCCTTCTTGAGCCCGGATGGGCACATGTATAAGCAAGTAGATGGGGTCTCCATGGGTTCTCCCCTAGGTGTCCTGTTTGCAAAGTTCTACATGGGTACCATCGAGCAAAAAGTCTTAGTCGACATGAACTTGAAACCGGCCATATACTGCAGGTATGTTGACGACATTTTTATACAGGTACCTGATGTCAGACATCTGCAGGAGCTGAAGGAGGCATTTGAGCAGAGTTCCGTGCTGCGTTTCACTTACGAGATGGAAAAGGATGGGAAGCTGCCCTTTCTAGATGTAACAGTCATGGAAAAGAGCGGAGGTTTCCACACTGCAGTCTACACTAAGGAAACGAACATAGGAATGTGCCTAAATGCCAACAGCCACTGCCCAGACAGGTACAAGAGGAGTGTTGTTAACGCATATGTCGACCGTGCTCTCAGCCACAGCTCAGAATGGAAGCAAGTCGACGAAGAACTCTGTAGGGTGAGGCAGGTCCTAGTCAACAACGGCTTCTCCAATGGTTTCGTCGAAGACATCATAAGAAGGAAAGTAAAACGCCATGCAACCTCTGAAGAGACAACTAACACAACACCTATACCCCCTATTAGACTATTTTACAGGAACTAATTTTCCACAGCTCATAAAACGGAGGAAAGGGTCCTGAAAGATATTGTTAATAGAAACGTTATCCCTACAGACAAAAATCAGAGGATACAACTGACGATTTACTATAAAACCAGGAAAACGGCCAGCCTACTCATGAGAAACTCTCCAGACACAAAACAGAACGCTTTAAAAGAGACCAACTTCGTCTATGCCTTCAAATGCCCACTTGGGGACTGTAAGCTCCAAAAAACCCAGTATATAGGCAAGACAACAACATCTCTTTCTAGGCGTTTAACGATGCATAAGCAACAGGGCTCCATTAAGGAACATATAATCTCTTCCCACAACCAAACCATCGCCAGAGAAATCCTAGTAAACAACACAGAAATCATCGATAGATACAGTGATAGCAGACGGCTTGACGTTTGCGAGGCACTGCACATTAAGAAGTCAACACCAGCAATCAACAGCCAATTAATGCACAACCATATTCTACCCACCTCAAGACTCCGCTCCAATATAGAAGCATCAAGAAATATGGACCAATAGGCTTTCTACAATCACTTCCATTTCAATACCCATTGTTTCGTGTTCTGTCTTGTGTTGATGAAATTAATACCCTATTAAATACCACCTCACCCCATCCACCTCACTCAAATGTAGATATAAACAAATCGCAGATACGTAAAGTTCTATTCAGTTGTGTATGTGTAAAGTCTTTGAAAATGTAATAAGTTTTATGAAACGCGCTCAAGTGTCGCGTCAGACTAGAAATAAAAATGAATTTTGGAGAATTGATTTTTGAATTACCTCCAACAGTGAAAAGAAATGTACGAAAGATTGAGAAAATTCGTGTTAGAATTATTAATCTTACTTTTTCGGTCATATTTAATAATATATGTCTACAGGAAAGACTGCTACCAAAATATACTAATATTAAAGAGCACGACCCAGCAGCAAGGAATCAAGCCTTCACGATAAAATATCGCCAGGATCTGATTCGTGATCAGATATACAAGGCAGAGAATGAAATCAAAGACAACAAAACGCAACTACTTCATGCTACAAACGAGTGGAGAAATAGCAACATCGACGAAAGTATCCGTACCCGCATTGAACAACACCTCGACATCCTCACAGACCGACATCACCTCAGCACTGAAACAAGGATTATCAAGAAACTTACAACATGATATGGAGGACCTATGGCAATTCCACGACCAAGAGATGGCTTCCTGAACCTTGCAGGAATTAACCTCACTGAGGACCAAGTCACTCTCCTAAATCTTGGCATAAACTGTCACATTATGCCCAGACCGAGTGAGATGGCCCGGAAAGTAGAGTTGGAAATTCTGTTGGACGACATATTCGACCTCGAAACACAAAAGAAGGTCACTTCCAAAGATACCTTACAAGCAGAACTTATTGCAGAAGGAGGAAAGAATCGAGGCAATTACAGAAGCACCATACTGTCCCCCGAGCTCAAAGCGGCAGCTAAAAGCTTTCGTGAGAACAAGGAGATAGTTGTCAGGAGAGGTGACAAGTCGCCAATATATGTCATTCTTAAAAAAGACGAATATCTGGCGAAAATGAACCTCATACTCTTTGACCAAACTAAGTTCCAAAGGGTAACGAAGGACACTACAGCCGAATTGAAAGCAAAGGTCAACAAACTGATCGAAACTGTGAACGCCAAGAAATCCGGACTCCACCTGCCAAAGATCATTGGGGAATATAAACCTGGATATGCGTATGGAAATGTCAAGACACACAAGCCTGGAAACCCACTTCGGCCAATCATTAGCCAGATACCCACACCCACGTACAGACTGGCGAAGCGACTCAACGGCCTGCTGACTCCTTATGTTCCTTGCGCCTTCAGCCTGAAGTCTCCAAAGGAATTTGTTGACTTACTGCGGGGCACACGGGCCACAGGGATAAGAGCCTCGTTGGACGTAGAATCGCTGTTTACCAACGTACCTGTGGACGAGACAATCGGGATGATAGCCGACAGAGTGTATCGTGATCCAGCCTGTACTCCTCTTGACATACCAGGAAATATTCTGAGGAAACTACTCCAAGCTTGTACTAAAGAGGCACCCTTCTTGAGCCCGGATGGGCACATGTATCAGCAAGTAGATGGGGTCGCCATGGGTTCTCCCCTAGGTGTCCTGTTTGCAAACTTCTACATGGGTACCATCGAGCAAAAAGTCTTAGTCGACATGAACTTGAAACCGGCCATATACTGCAGGTATGTTGACGACATTTTTACACAGGTACCTGATGTCAGACATCTGCAGGAGCTGAAGGAGGCTTTTGAGCAGAGTTCCGTGCTGCGTTTCACTTACGAGATGGAAAAGGATGGGAAGCTGCCCTTTCTAGATGTAACAGTCATGGAAAAGAGCGGAGGTTTCCACACTGCAGTCTACACTAAGGAAACGAACATAGGAATGTGCCTAAATGCCAACAGCGACTGCCTAGACAGGTACAAGAGGAGTGTTGTTAACGCATATGTCGACCGTGCTCTCAGCCACATCTCAGAATGGAAGCAAGTCGACGAAGAACTCTGTAGGGTGAGGCAGGTCCTAGTCAACAACGGCTTCTCCAATGGTTTCGTCGAAGACATCATAAGAAGGAAAGTGAAACGCCATGCAACCTCTGAAGAGACAACTAACACAACACCTATACCCCCTATTAGACGATTTTACAGGAACTTCTTTTCCACAGCTCATAAAACGGAGGAAAGGGTCCTGAAAGATATTGTTAATAGAAACGTTATCCCTACAGACAAAAATCAGAAGATACAACTGACAATTTACTATAAAACCAGAAAAACGGCCAGCCTACTCATGAGAAACTCTCCAGACACAAAACAGAACGCTTTAAAAGAGACTAACGTCGTCTATGCCTTCAAATGACCTCTTGGGGACTGTAAGCTCCAAAAAACCCAGTATATAGGCAAGACAACAACATCTCTTTCTAGGCGTTTAACGATGCATAAGCAACAGGGCTCCATTAAGGAACATATAATCTCTTCCCACAACCAAACCATCGCCAGAGAAATCCTAGAAAACAACACAGAAATCATCGATAGATACAGTGATAGCAGGCGGCTGCCGTTTGCGAGGCACTACACATCAAGAAGTCAACACCAGCAATCAACAGCCAATTAATGCACAACTATATTCTACCCACCTCAAGACTCCGCTCCAATATAGAAGCATCAAGAAATATGGACCAATAGGCTTTCTACAATCACTTCCATTTCAATACCTATTGTTTCGTGTTCTGTCTTGTGTTGATGAAATTAATACCCTATTAAATACCACCTCACCCCATCCACCTCACTCAAATGTAGATATAAACAAATCGGAGATATGTAAAGTTCTATTCAGTTGTGTATATGTAAAGTCTTTGAAAATGTAATAAGTTTTATGAAACACGCTCAAGTGTCGCGTTAGACTAGAAATAAAAATGAATTTTGGAGAATTGATTTTTGAATTACCTCCAACAGTGAAAAGAAATGTACGAAAGATTGAGAAAATTCGTGTTAGAATTATTAATCTTACTTTTTTGGTCATATTTAATAATATATGTCTACAGGAAAGACTGCTACCAAAATATACTAATATTAAAGCGCACGACCCAGCAGCAAGGAATCAAGCCTTCACGATAAAATATCGCCAGGATCTGATTCGTGATCAGATATACAAGGCAGAGAATGAAATCAAAGACAACAAAACGCAACTACTTCATGCTACAAACGAGTGGAGAAATAGCAACATCGACGAAAGTATCCGTACCCGCAATGAACAACACCTCGACATCCTCACAGACCGACATCACCTCAGCACTGAAACAAGGATTATCAAGAAACTAACAACATTATATGGAGGACCTATGGCAATTCCACGACCAAGAGATGGCTTCCTGAACCTTGCAGGAATTAACCTCACTGAGGACCAAGTTACTCTCCTAAATCTGGGCATAAACTGTCACGTTATGTCCAGACCGAGTGAGATGGCCCGGAAAGTAGAGTTGGAAATTCTGTTGGACGACATATTCGACCTCAAGACACAAAAGAAGGTCACTACCAAAGATACCTTACAAGCAGAACTTATTGCAGAAGGAGGAAAGAATCGAGGCAATTACAGAAGCACCATACTGTCCCCCGAGCTCAAAACGGCAGCTAAAAGCCTTCGTGAGAACAAGGAGATAGTTGTCAGGAGAGGTGACAAGTCGCCAATATATGTCATTCTTAAAAAAGACGAATATCTGGCGAAAATGAACCTCATACTCTTTGACCAAACTAAGTTCCAAAGGGTAACGAAGGACACTACAGCCGAATTGAAAGCAAAGGTCAACAAACTGATCGAAACTGTGAACGCCAAGAAATCCGGACTCCACCTGCCAAAGATCATTGGGGAATATAAACCTGGATATGCGTATGGAAATGTCAAGACACACAAGCCTGGAAACCCACTTCGGCCAATCATTAGCCAGATACCCACACCCACGTAATGACTGGCGAAGCGACTCAACGGCCTGCTGACTCCTTATGTTCCTTGCGCCTTCAGCCTGAAGTCTCCAAAGGAATTTGTTGACTTACTGCGGGGCACACGGGCCACAGGGATAAGAGCCTCGTTGGACGTAGAATCGCTGTTTACCAACGTACCTGTGGACGAGACAATCGGGATGATAGCCGACAGAGTGTATCGTGATCCAGCCTGTACTCCTCTTGACATACCAGGAAATATTCTGAGGAAACTACTCCAAGCTTGTACTAAAGAGGCACCCTTCTTGAGCCCGGATGGGCACATGTATCAGCAAGTAGATGGGGTCGCCATGGGTTCTCCCCTAGGTGTCCTGTTTGCAAACTTCTACATGGGTACCATCGAGCAAAAAGTCTTAGTCGACATGAACTTGAAACCGGCCATATACTGCAGGTATGTTGACGACATTTTTACACAGGTACCTGATGTCAGACATCTGCAGGAGCTGAAGGAGGCTTTTGAGCAGAGTTCCGTGCTGCGTTTCACTTACGAGATGGAAAAGGATGGGAAGCTGCCCTTTCTAGATGTAACAGTCATGGAAAAGAGCGGAGGTTTCCACACTGCAGTCTACACTAAGGAAACGAACATAAGAATGTGCCTAAATGCCAACAGCGACTGCCTAGACAGGTACAAGAGGAGTGTTGTTAACGCATATGTCGACCGTGCTCTCAGCCACATCTCAGAATGGAAGCAAGTCGACGAAGAACTCTGTAGGGTGAGGCAGGTCCTAGTCAACAACGGCTTCTCCAATGGTTTCGTCGAAGACATCATAAGAAGGAAAGTGAAACGCCATGCAACCTCTGAAGAGACAACTAACACAACACCTATACCCCCTATTAGACGATTTTACAGGAACTTCTTTTCCACAGCTCATAAAACGGAGGAAAGGGTCCTGAAAGATATTGTTAATAGAAACGTTATCCCTACAGACAAAAATCAGAAGATACAACTGACAATTTACTATAAAACCAGAAAAACGGCCAGCCTACTCATGAGAAACTCTCCAGACACAAAACAGAACGCTTTAAAAGAGACTAACGTCGTCTATGCCTTCAAATGACCTCTTGGGGACTGTAAGCTCCAAAAAACCCAGTATATAGGCAAGACAACAACATCTCTTTCTAGGCGTTTAACGATGCATAAGCAACAGGGCTCCATTAAGGAACATATAATCTCTTCCCACAACCAAACCATCGCCAGAGAAATCCTAGAAAACAACACAGAAATCATCGATAGATACAGTGATAGCAGGCGGCTGCCGTTTGCGAGGCACTACACATCAAGAAGTCAACACCAGCAATCAACAGCCAATTAATGCACAACTATATTCTACCCACCTCAAGACTCCGCTCCAATATAGAAGCATCAAGAAATATGGACCAATAGGCTTTCTACAATCACTTCCATTTCAATACCTATTGTTTCGTGTTCTGTCTTGTGTTGATGAAATTAATACCCTATTAAATACCACCTCACCCCATCCACCTCACTCAAATGTAGATATAAACAAATCGGAGATATGTAAAGTTCTATTCAGTTGTGTATATGTAAAGTCTTTGAAAATGTAATAAGTTTTATGAAACACGCTCAAGTGTCGCGTTAGACTAGAAATAAAAATGAATTTTGGAGAATTGATTTTTGAATTACCTCCAACAGTGAAAAGAAATGTACGAAAGATTGAGAAAATTCGTGTTAGAATTATTAATCTTACTTTTTTGGTCATATTTAATAATATATGTCTACAGGAAAGACTGCTACCAAAATATACTAATATTAAAGCGCACGACCCAGCAGCAAGGAATCAAGCCTTCACGATAAAATATCGCCAGGATCTGATTCGTGATCAGATATACAAGGCAGAGAATGAAATCAAAGACAACAAAACGCAACTACTTCATGCTACAAACGAGTGGAGAAATAGCAACATCGACGAAAGTATCCGTACCCGCAATGAACAACACCTCGACATCCTCACAGACCGACATCACCTCAGCACTGAAACAAGGATTATCAAGAAACTAACAACATTATATGGAGGACCTATGGCAATTCCACGACCAAGAGATGGCTTCCTGAACCTTGCAGGAATTAACCTCACTGAGGACCAAGTTACTCTCCTAAATCTGGGCATAAACTGTCACGTTATGTCCAGACCGAGTGAGATGGCCCGGAAAGTAGAGTTGGAAATTCTGTTGGACGACATATTCGACCTCGAGACACAAAAGAAGGTCACTACCAAAGATACCTTACAAGCAGAACTTATTGCAGAAGGAGGAAAGAATCGGGGCAATTACAGAAGCACCATACTGTCCCCCGAGCTCAAAACGGCAGCTAAAAGCCTTCGTTAGAACAAGGAGATAGTTGTCAGGAGAGGTGACAAGTCGCCAATATATGTCATTCTTAAAAAAGACGAATATCTGGCGAAAATGAACCTCATACTCTGACTAAACTAAGTTCCAAAGGGTAACGAAGGACACTACAGCCGAATTGAAAGCAAAGGTCAACAAACTGATCGAAACTGTGAACGCCAAGAAATCCGGACTCCACCTGCCAAAGATCATTCGGGAATATAAACCTGGATATGCGTATGGAAATGTCAAGACACACAAGCCTGGAAACCCACTTCGGCCAATCATTAGCCAGATACCCACACCCACGTAATGACTGGCGAAGCGACTCAACGGCCTGCTGACTCCTTATGTTCCTTGCGCCTTCAGCCTGAAGTCTCCAAAGGAATTTGTTGACTTACTGCGGGGCACACGGGCCACAGGGATAAGAGCCTCGTTGGACGTAGAATCGCTGTTTACCAACGTACCTGTGGACGAGACAATCGGGATGATAGCCGACAGAGTGTATCGTGATCCAGCCTGTACTCCTCTTGACATACCAGAAAATATTTTGAGGAAACTACTCCAAGCTTGTACTAAAGAGGCACCCTTCTTGAGCCCGGATGGGCACATGTATAAGCAAGTAGATGGGGTCGCCATGGGTTCTCCCCTAGGTGTCCTGTTTGCAAACTTCTACATGGGTACCATCGAGCAAAAAGTCTTAGTCGACATGAACTTGAAACCGGCCATATACTGCAGGTATGTTGACGACATTTTTACACAGGTACCTGATGTCAGACATCTGCAGGAGCTGAAGGAGGCATTTGAGCAGAGTTCCGTGCTGCGTTTCACTTACGAGATGGAAAAGGATGGGAAGCTGCCCTTTCTAGATTTAACAGTCATGGAAAAGAGCGGAGGTTTCCACACTGCAGTCGAAGGAAACGAACATAGGAATGTGCCTAAATGCCAACAGCGACTGCCCAGACAGGTACAAGAGGAGTGTTGTTAACGCATATGTCGACCGTGCTCTCAGTCACAGCTCAGAATGGAAGCAAGTCGAAGAAGAACTCTGTAGCGTGAGGCAGGTCCTAGTCAACAACGGCTTCAACAATGGTTTCGTCGAAGACATCATAAGAAGGAAAGTGAAACGCCATGCAACCTCTGAAGAGACAACTAACACAACACCTATACCCCCTATTAGACTATTTTACAGGAACTTCTTTTCCACAGCTCATAAAACGGAGGAAAGGGTCCTGAAAGATATTGTTAATAGAAACGTTATCCCTACAGACAAAAATCAGAAGATACAACTGACAATTTACTATAAAACCAGAAAAACGGCCAGCCTACTCATGAGAAACTCTCCAGACACAAAACAGAACGCTTTAAAAGAGAGTAACGTCGTCTATGCCTTCAAATGCCCTCTTGGGGACTGTAAGCTCCAAAAATCCCAGTATATAGGCAAGACAACAACATCTCTTTCTAGGCGTTTAACGATGCATAAGCAACAGGGCTCCATTAAGGAACATATAATCTCTTCCCACAACCAAACCATCGCCAGAGAAATCCTAGAAAACAACACAGAAATCATCGATAGATACAGCGATAGCAGGCGGCTGCCGTTTGCGAGGCACTACACATCAAGAAGTCAACACCAGCAATCAACAGCCAATTAATACACAACTATATTCTACCCACCTCAAGACTCCGCTCCAATATAGAAGCATCAAGAAATATGGACCAATAGGCTTTCTACAATCACTTCTATTCAATACCCATTGTTTCGTGTTCTGTCTTGTGTTGATGAAATTAATACCCTATTAATACCACCTCTTGTTCTGTCTTGTGTTGATGAAATTAATACCCTATTAATGCCACCTCACCCCATCCACCTCTCTCAAATGTAGATATAAAAACGGAGATGCGTAAGTTCTATTCAGTTGAGTATTTGTAAACTAAAGTCTTTAAAAATGTAATAAGTTTTACGAAACGCGCTCGTGTCGCGTCAGACTAGAAATAAAAATGAATTTTGGAGAATTGATTTTTGATTTACCTCCAACAGTGAAAAGAAATGTACGAAAGATTGAGAAAATTCGTGTTAGAATTATTAATCTTACTTTTTCGGTCATATTTAATAATATATGTCTACAGGAAAGACTGCTACCAAAATATACTAATATATATATATATATATATATATATATATATATATATATATATATATATATATATATATATATATATATATATATGTCGTACCTAGTAGCCAGAACGAACTTCTCAGCCTACTATGCAAGGCCCGATTTGCCTAATAAGCCAAGTTTTCTTGAATTAATTGTTTTTCGACTACCTAACCTACCTAACCTAACCTAACCTAACTTTTTCGGCTACCTAACCAAACCTAACCTATAAAGATAGGATAGGTTAGGTTAGGTAGGGTTGGATAGGTTCGGTCATATATCTACGTTAATTTTAACTCCAATAAAAAAAAATTGACCTCATACATAATGAAATGGGTAGCTTTATCATTTGATAAGAAAAAAATTAGAGAAAATATAATAATTCAGGAAAACTTAGCTTATTAGGCAAATCGGGCCTTGCATAGTAGGTCAAAAAGTGCGTTCTGGCTACTAGGTACTACATATATATATATATATATATATATATATATATATATATATATATATATATATATATATATATATATATATATATATATATATATGTATATATATATATATATATATACATATATATATATAAGCCTATACTTGCATAAACCACAAGTGAAGATTAACAATCTTTGGACAACACCCACCAGTGGGCCTCGAACCCAGAAAGCACAACTACCTTCCAGTAGCTGCCATAACTAGTACGCCTTAACCCACTACACCATCAGACCCTACAAAAGAAGTAGAAACTTCGAGATATATATACACCTCAAATATCTCCACTTCCCGAGGGCACTAGACAAGTGAGAGGTTATTCTGCATTTTTCATCAAGCCAATGTCAATGTGAGAGAACTTGTGTCCATGCTATAAGCCTATACTTGCATAAACCACAAGTGAAGATTAACAATCTTTGGGCAACACCCACCAGTGGGCCTCGAACCCAGAAAGCACAACTACCTTCCAGTAGCTGCCATAACTAGTATGCCTTAACCCACTACACCATCACTGGTGGGTGTTGTCCAAAGATTGTTAATCTTCACTTGTGGTTTATGCAAGTATAGGCTTATAGCATGGACACGAGTTCTCTCACATTGACAGTGGCTTGATGAAAAACGGAGAGTAACCTCTCACTTGTCTAGTGCCCTCAGGAAGTGGAGATATTTGAGGTGTATATATATCTCGAAGTCTCTACTTCTTTTGTAGGGTTTGATGGTGTAGTGGGTTAAGGCGTACTAGTTATGGCAGCTACTGGAAGGTAGTTGTGCTTTCTGGGTTCGAGGCCCACTGGTGGGTGTTGTCCAAAGATTGATATATATATATATATATATATATATATATATATATATATATATATATATATATATATATATATATATATATATATATATATATATATATTGTGACGCGTTGGTGTTCGGCTGTTTAAGGCTAGGGGTATGGCCTCGTCACATAGTTATAAAAAAAAAATACTAGTCGGGAGGAGTGGTAACCACGAAAGCACTGAATATTCTGAGGTCTGAGGTCGTGGCGACCCCAGACATCAAGTAGTATGGGGGGGCGAGTGCAGTAGCAGCCCGGCCGGCGACCAATCAGCGGAGCCGGTAGCAATCAACAGGTAGTTTGGCGGTTTGAGTCTGAACAGGTGTCTCTGGCTGCAACGTTTTGCTCGCTGGCAAACCTTGCTGGTGTTGTTGTCGTTGTTGGACATTTCTTCCATAGTAGTATTATATAATTTCAGCGACGTAATTGTGGAGGGAAGAGCAGGCTCAATCTCTTGAAGGAGATTATCGTCACAACTCTCCCCCGAAGCCTGCGGTTCTGGAAGAAGTACGTCGTTATGTGGTGGAGTAATGGATGGAGTCGCTTCTACTTCATAAACTCTGGAGAAATCATGGGCTAAGATGTTGTCAGACTCTTGGTATAGCGTGTCTCCAGGTTGAATTTCTGCAGGTAGCAAGCCCATAGTAGAAGACGTTGAGATGAGAAGTGGGCGTGCTGCAGGAGGTGTAGGGTGGTGTGGTCCGTGTTGATGGTGGACCGAGCACTTTTCAGGTGTGGAGTGAAGTGCTGAAGCTTCAGGATGAGGAAGAGTAGCTCCTTGCCAATTGTTCCGTAGTTCCTTGTAGCAGTAGTCACTGACAGGTGTATTCTTCTCGCCTCGTTGCTGCATCACGACACCACCAACGTCGGTACCCCTGGCGTCGACATGGAGGATGAAGGGCTTATCTGACGAGGTGAGAGTGGAATTAGAATATGGCAAAGGAGCACGATTATTATCCTGAAAGCATTTGGGAAGATCATTAAGGATTTCGGAATTAGAAAGCGCTGACTCCTTGTCAGTGCTTTCGGGAGGAGAAGCTGGGATGGTCTCACTGTGTATGTAGGGTTCTGTGAAGGTGGAATAGTTAGTTAGGACAGTGGGAGGAGTACCATTATATTGCTTCAGGAGGTTGACGTGGCACAGCTGGGTCTTCCGCCGCCTATCTGGAGTCTCTATCACGTAGTTGTTATTATTCCTGCACTCTTTGACGCAGTAGGGTCCTGAAAACCTGTTTTGTAAAGGTGAACCTGGGATAGGGAAATAGGCAAGGACGAAGTCTCCCGGCTTGAATTTTCTTACTTTGCTGGTCTGGTCGTAATGAGTCTTCATTCTCACCTGGGCTTTCAATAGATTATCATGGGCAAAGCGGTGGACTCTCTCTAGAATGTGTTGAAGGTTTTGAAGAAACTGGGGCACATTCTGATGCTCACTGAAGGTGGCATCTCTGAGAGAGTCTTTGAAAGCCTTAAGGGGAGTACGGCACTTACGGCCGTAGAGCATCTCATAAGGAGATACTCCTAGGGACTCATTGGGGAGACTTCTGAAAATACAAATTATAAGGTCAATCTGCTTATCCCAATCCTTCGAGGTTTCACTACAAAACTTTTTCAAGAGTGCTTTGATGGTCTGATGACTACGTTCAAGAGAACCCTGTGAAGCAGGATGATAGGGGCTGGACAATACCTGTTTGATGTTGAACTCCTCCAGTGTCCTTTTGAAGAGATCACTGGTGAAGTTGGTACCACAGTCACTTTGAATCTCCCTGGGAAATCCGTATTGAGTGAAGATCTTCAATAGATGTTTTATAACCGTAGCAGCCGTGATGTTCTTCACTGGAACTGCTATGGGAAATCTGGTGGTAGGACACAGGATGGTTAGGATGTAGGCGTTACCTGAACTGGTCCGAGGTAAAGGACCAACACAGTCTATTATGAGTCTGTGGAAAGGTTCCGCAGGCACCTGTATGGGAATCAGTGGTGCTCTGGGAATGGAGACGTTCGGTTTGCCTGCCATCTGACATGTATGACACTGTTTTACGTACTGTTTGACGTTATTTACCATACCTGGCCAGTAGTAGTCTTGACGAATCCCATGGTAAGTCTTGTTGAAGCCGTAGTGGGAGAATGCTCCGTGGGCCAGGTGTAGAATAGTGGGCCGCAGGCTGGTGGGAATCACAAGTTGTTCGATGTTGGCCCAATCGTCCTCCTCCTTCAGTTTACTGGGTCTATATCTGCGGTAGAGCAAGTCGTTCTCTAGGAAGAACCCAGGAATAATGTCGGGTTGAGTCTCAGCCTGGAAAAACAATGGTGTTAAAGTAAGATCTTCCCTCTGCAACTTACGGAACTCCAACTTGGTCAGATGCGGGGGTAGTTTCTGAGGGTCTTGAGGGACAGCGGTAGCAGTAGAGTCAGCTGGCTGTGGACGTGCGGCTTGTGCACGGGTGGTCACGAGAACCGGAGGAGAAACTTCATCACTCTCTTGAACCTCTGCTGGAACATACTCTAGAATAGGGTTTATTGGCACAGAGTTACACACCTGGGGTTTGTCCATGACGATCAGGTTGGTCGGTTGCAGGTCTTCTGCCAAGTCGTTGCCTAGGAGAAGTTGCAATCCAGGCATGGGAAAAGGCTTTTCCCTGACGGCGACTTGGATTTCCCCGTTCACGTAGGGACAATCCAGGTGGACTCTGGCGAGAGGGTATGGAGTGGTAGCAGTGAGGTCAGTGATGAAGACAGTTTCTCCGGTGTAGACGATGTTGGGCACAGCCGACTTCAAGATGATCGATTGTAGAGCCGCTGTGTCCCTCAAGATCTTCAATTTGAAACGTCCCTCCGGATTTGAACCGTTGGCAGAGACAGTTCCAGTATACAGGTGGTTACTGAAAAGAGAAAGATCATTAACATCAACACCAACATTCATCACAGGCTTACCGGACTTAGGAGGAGTTGGTTTGGGTCTTTGTTGGTCAGTGGTTCCCTTGTATTGAGACTTACCACACTTGTCTATGGTATGTCCATAGAGTCTACAATACTTGCAGTACAGTTGTGAACCAGCTTGATCGGGGCTCACCTTCTCGTAACTGTACCACGACTTCTTACTGGAGGATGGTTCGGGTGTCAGCCGGTGGATGAGGCTGTAAGTGTCAGCCGACTTAGCACACTTCAGGTAGTCGGTTTCTTCTTTATCTGCTAAGTAGAGGCGGACAGGAGGTGGCACACGTCTCAAGAATTCTTCAACAAGCATCAGGTTGACGAGTTCTGTAAAAGTAGAGACATGTGCTGCTTCCAGCCATTTCATGAAATACCTCCGTTTCGTGTTAGCAAACTCGAGGAAGGTAGTGGTACTTGCCTTCAGGTGGTCACGGAATTTCCTTCTATAACTTTCGGTAGAGAGGAGGTAGGCGTCCAACACTGCTTGTTTCAGAGTGTGGTAGTCATTCTCAGACGCCAAAGTACTGAGTGTGACTGCAGCTCTACCTGTAAGATGGACTCTGAGAAGTGTGGCCCATTGGTCGACAGGCCAACTGAGTTGATTAGCAAGGGTTTCAAAGGTGGTAAAGAACACATCAACTTCTGCTTCTACAAAGGATGGCATTAACTTACTTGCATGTGATATATTAAAACTGACGGGAAGATTGGCAGTAGCTTGCTGGCGTTGAGTGAAGTGTGAAGTTTCCAAGGCGATTTCGCGTTGACGACACTCTAGAGCCAGAGTCGCTTGTTGCTTGTCATGTTCGCGTTGCATCTCCAACTCGCGTCGTTTGGTTTCCAGCTGTACTCTGTTCCCGCTCCTGGAGTAGTGCAACCTCACGTTCCTGGAGGGCGAGTCCACGTTCGTGTTCTTCTCTCCTCAAGGCAGCTTCACGTTCTCTGAGGGTGATTTCTCGTTCTTGTTCTTCCCTCCTCAAAGCAGCTTCGCGTTCTTGTTCTTCCCTTCGTATGGCAGCTGCTCGTTCTTGTTGTTCGAGGGCTTCCCTTTGTTGTTCGCGGGCTTCCCTTTGCTGCTCACGTTCAATCTTGGCCAGTTCCAATTGGAGTTTCATCGTTGCCAAATCAGTTTTTCCTGCAATATAGTAAGTTTCATGAGTTTCAGAGTCTATCTTACCTTGCTCTAAATAGTAATCCAGCAACAGGTTGTGTAGGTCATTTTTGTTGGCTTGGTAGGGAACTTCTAGTTGATACTCATGTGCAAGAGTTTGTAATTCAGTCCTCTTGGCACGACTTAAAGTCCCTATTTCACCTGCTGGATTTGTACGGAAAGCTTGGAGACGAAACATGGTGAAATTAGCAAATAAAGGTACACGAAAATTCAATAGTGAATGTCAGAAACAGGACAACGTGGCAACTGGTACCTATCCTGTGAGATCTTTAACAATTAAAGTTAAGTAAAAGATGTTAAATGATTAAATTAAATCAAGGGCGCAGGAAATCTTGTACCCGGTACTCATGTAAGAGGATAAGGGCAAGAAAATCCTACTAACAAATGAAACAAAGTTTCGAAAACAAATGAAACAGTAAATTGTCTCAAAAGTAAAATTGGTAGTCCAAGGATGTAGGCATACCTTGCCAAGTCTCTATAGGACATAAAGCAAGTTTTTCCTACTGAATTTAATATGATACTTACAGAATTAGCGAACTTTTGTGCTCTGAAAGAGTAAGCTAATTCCCTACCGTTGTATGTATCATCATCTCTGACTGACGTGTAGGGGTGCGAGGTGTCAACTGGTGACGAGAACTGCTGCTGAGGTCCCAATTCAGCAACTAAAGTTCGAGCTAGAGGAACTATGGCCCTCTTTGTCCTCCTACAGTCAGATTGCAGAAGATTGGGTACTCTTGACCCGGGGCAGACCACAGTACCAGGGTACCAATATGATGATCTGTCAGAATGAGAAATATTCAAGGGACAAAGATGGTAAACACGAGTAATAACACGGAGGGAGAGATGACCAATTAAGAGTATGACTGAGGCCTACAGTCACCACGTAATCCAAAGTTGTCTCACCTTCACTATATGTTACTCTCGTAATGCACAATACACCGCACCTTATAAAAAATGAAATTGAATATGAAAAATAGTAAAGCTACGTTAACAAAGTTAAATACGCTTACCATAAATTACCACTTGGCACCAGTACCCGAGTGAAGCTCCCGGACAGGCCCCCATATAACTTGTGACGGTAACGCGTTGGTGTTCGGCTGTTTAAGGCTAGGGGTATGGCCTCGTCACATAGTTATAAAAAAAAATAGAAAAATTGGAACTTCGTCTGTGGTAAGGTAAGGAGAAGACACACAAAACACAAGTAAATTTTAACAATGGAATTTTAATTACGTTAAATAAATCAAAACATGAAAGAATGGACAAACAAATTTGTATAATAAAATCAATCAATCAAAATAATAAGAATAATTAAATGACACAATGAAAAGTTACGTTAAGATAAAATAACAAGAAGTGCAACACAAAATAAAGGGAAGGTGCTGGAATATTGGCTTTAAGCTACCACCTCTCTCAGTACACGCTAACGTCTAGCCGGGAGGAGTGGTAACCACGAAAGCACTGAATATTCTGAGGTCTGAGGTCGTGGCGACCCCAGACATCAAGTAGTATGGGGGGGCGAGTGCAGTAGCAGCCCGGCCGGCGACCAATCAGCGGAGCCGGTAGCGATCAACAGGTAGTTTGGCGGTTTGAGTCTGAACAGGTGTCTCTGGCTGCAACGTTTTGCTCGCTGGCAAACCTTGCTGGTGTTGTTGTCGTTGTTGGACATTTCTTCCATAGTAGTATTATATAATTTCAGCGATGTAATTGTGGAGGGAAGAGCAGGCTCAATCTCTTGAAGGAGATTATCGTCACAATATATATATATATATATATATATATATATATATATATATATATATATATATATATATATATATATATATATATATATATATATATAACTGAAAACTCACACCCCAGAAGTGTCTCGAACCCATACTCCCACAACTGGTATGTACAGGGACGCCTTAATCCGCTTGACCATCACGACCGGACATAAGGAAGTGATAGCCGAGGCTATATGAACCACTTCCCCGCCGGCACTCGGATGGTAATCTTGGGCATAGCATTTTATCAAATCACCTCATTCTTTGGGGCACACGTGAGGAACACAAATGCAAACAAGCCTGAATGGTCCCCAGGACTATATACAACTGAAAACTCACACCCCAGAAGTGACTCGAACCCATACTCCCACAACTGGTATGTACAGGGACGCCTTAATCCGCTTGACCATCACGACCGGACATAAGGAAGTGATAGCCGAGGCTATATGAACCACTTCCCCGCCGGCACTCGGATGGTAATCTTGGGCATAGCATTTTATCATAGCATTTTATGTATGTATGTATATGTTGAGTCTAGTTGCCAGAACGCAGTACTCGGACTATTATGTGCTGATGATTGGCCGAAATGGGTTTCCAGGCTTGTGGGTCTTGACATTTCCATAGGCATACCCACGTTTTTATTCCCCAACAACTTTTGGCAGGTGGAGTTCGGATTTCTTGGCGTTCACAGTTTCGATCAATCTGTTTACCTTCGTTTTCAATTCGGCTGCAGTGTCCTTCGTTACCCTTTGGAATTTAGTTTGGACAGAGAGTATGAGGTTAATTTTTGTCAGATTTCGTCTTTTTTAAAAATGACGTATATTGGCGACTTGTCACCTCTCCTAATGACTATCTCCTTGTTCTCATGAAGGCTCTTAGCTGCCGCTTTGAGTTCGGGGGACAGTATGGTGCTTCTGTAGGTACCGCGAAACTTTCCTCCTTCTGCAATAAGTTCAGCTTGCAAGGTATCTTTAGTGGTAACCTTTTACTTCTCGAGGTCGAATATATCGTCCAATAGGATCTCCAGCTCCACTTTCCGGGCCATCTCACTCGGTCTGGACATAACATGATAGTTTATACCCAGATTTAAGAGAGTAATTTGGTCCTCAGTGAGGTTGATTCCAGCAAGGTTTAATACAAACCTTGGGGTATGCCTATGGAAATGGGGAATACAAACCTGGGTATGCCTATGGAAATGTCAAGACCCATAAGCCTGGAAGCCCACTTCGGCCAATCGTCAACCAGATACCCACACCCACATACAAACTGGCTAAGCAACTCAACGGGTTGCTGACTCCTTACGTACCCTGTATTTCAGCTTATAGTCTCTGAAGGAATTTGTCGACTTACTGCGCGGAGCACGGGCTACGGGATAAGAGCCTCGTTGGATGTGGAGTCACTATTTACCAACGTACCTTTGGACGAGACAATCGGGATGATAGCAGACAGAGTGTATCATGACCCGGCTTGCACTCCTCTTGACATACCAGAAAGCATACTGAGGAAACTTCTCCAACCCTGCACTAAAGAGGCACCCTTCGTGAGCCCAGATGGGCACATGTATAAGCAAGAAGATGAGGTCGCCATGGGTTCTCCCCTAGGTGTCCTGTTTGCGAACTTCTACATGGGCATCATCGAGCAGAGGGTCTTAGTTGACATGGACTTGAGACCCGCCATATACTGCAGGTATGTTGATGACATTTTTACTCAGGTACCTGATGCCAGATGTCTACAACAGCTGAAGGAGGCATTTGAGCAGAATTATGTGTTGAGTTACACGTACGAGATGGAGAACAATGGGAAGCTGCTCTTTCTGGATGTAACAGTCACGGAAAGGAGCGGAGGCTTCCATACTGCAGTCTTTACCAAAGAAACAAACATAGGAATGTGCCTCAATGCCAATAGTGACTGCCCAGACAGGTACAAGAGGAGTGTTGTCAACACTTACGTCGACCGTGCTCTAAGCCACAGCTCAGGATGGAAAGAAGTCGATGACGAACTTTGTAGGGTAAGGCAGGTCCAAGTCAACAATGGCTTCTCTAACGGTTTCGTTGAAGTTATCATAAATAGTAAGGTAAAACGCCATGCAACTTCTGAAGAGTCAACCAACACAACGCTTGTACCCCCAATTACACTATAATACAAAAACTTGTTTTCGACGGCTCATAAAATGGAGGAAAGGGTCCTGAAAGATATTGTTGATAGGAACGTCATCCCTACAGACAAAAATCAGAAAATACAATTGATAATTTATTATAAAACCAAAAAAACGGCCAATCTACTCATTAAAAACTCCCCAGACACCAAGCAGAACGCTTTGAAGGAGACCAACGTCGTCTGCCTTTAAATGCCCACTTAGGGACTGTAAGCCCCAAAGAACTCAGTATATAGGCAAGACAACAACGTCTCTTTCCAGGCGACTAACAATGCATAAGCAGCAGGGAGCCATCATGGAACACATAATCTCTTCTCAAAACCAGACCATCACCAGAGAAATCTTAACAAACAACACAAACATCATCGATAGGTACAGCGATAGAAGGTGGTTTGACATTAGCGAGGCACTACACATCAAAAAGTCAACACCAGCAATCGACAGCCAATTAATGCACAGCTATATTCTACCTACTCTAAGACCCCGAACCAATATAGAAGCAGAAAGAGGAAGCATGGGCCAATAGGCCTTTTGCAGTTACTTCCATTCATATGTTCACTTATCCAATTTAAACCCATTGTTTCGTGTTTTGTCTCGTGTTTGTCAATTCACCCAAAACTTTTGTATCATATCACCTCATCCAATAGAGTATAAGTACGAAGAATTTGTGTGTAAATTATGTCTTTGAAAATGTAATATGAATTACGAAACGCGATCAGGCGTCAGACAATTAAAAAATGAATGTCGAAGAATTGATATTTTTATTACCACCGACAGTGAAGAAAAACATAAGAAATATTGAGATAATTCGTGTTAGAATTATTAATCTTACCTTTTCGGTCATATTCAACAACATATGTTTACAAGAAAGACGAAAGACTGCTACCAAAATATACTAATACATATATATATATATATATATATATATATATGTCGTACCTAGTAGCCAGGACGCACTTCTCAGCCTACTATGCAAGGCCTGATTTGCCTAATAAGCCAAGTTTTCCTGAAATAATATATTTTCTCGAATTATTTTCTTATGAAATGATAAAGCCACCCATTTCATTATGTATGAGGTCAATTTTTTTTATTGGAGTTAAAATTAACGTTGATATATGACCGAACCTAACCAACCCTACCTAACCTAACCTATCTTTATAGGTTAGGTTAGGTTAGGTAGCCGAAAAAGTTAGGTAAGGTTAGGTTAGGTAGGTTAGGTAGTCGAAAAACAATTAATTCATGAAAACTTGGCTTATTAGACAAATCGGGCCTTGCATAGTAGGCTGAGAAGTGCGTTCTGGCTACTAGGTACGACATACATATATATATATATATATATATATATATATATATATATATATATATATATATATATATATATATATATATATATATATATGTATATATATATATATAGATAAATATATATATATATATATATATATATATATATATATATATAAATATATATATATATATATATGTATATATATATATATATAAATATATATATATATATATATATATATATATATATATATATATAAATATATATATATATATATATATATATATATATATATATATATATATATATATATATATATATATATAACTGTCACAATATTATATATTGTGATGGTGTTCCTCCCATTATATTTCTCCCACGCTAGCTGTAAGACTCATATCTACTTTACCCGAACGTTCTCTGCCTTCCAGAGAACAATTTGATATATGTGGGAGCATGAGCTGTTCTTGTATAGGAGAGAAATTAATTAAAGAAAAGTGTTTTGGCCAGTGGCTTAGGCCCTTTTGGACGCCAAGATGGCGCCGACTCCTACGTTTTCGCGCCAAAATGTTATAAATTGGCACCAGATTGGCCAAGAACGGTGACGTGGTACAGGGAGCCAATGAGAAACGCCCCTGGCATGTGTGACGTCACGAGTGGAGGTAGGTCCGGGCCGTGCGCCCCCGTGGTGCCAGGAATTTGATATGACACGTCGTCAAGGGCGGACGTGCAATAGAAAGGTCCTGTCAGTCTGACAGTAACTGCCCCACTCCGGTGAATATACGCATCACCAGTGGTCTGAGAGCATCCTGTGAGGTTTTCCTGAACTCTGTGAGGCGGACAGAAGAAGGAATTGACGGGAAACGAGCAACAAGTGCTCCAGTGACAGGTGCTTAGCAAGAGTGAATCCTGGGCAGTGACGTCAGGGACGACTGTACAGTTTTACCACTCGGGTGATGACGTAGCGGCTGGGCCAGCTCACCGTGAGGAAGAAGAACAACAAACTAGCTGGGAATACGAACGACTGCAGCCGGGAGTAAGGACTGCAGACGTAGTTGTGAGGAGGCGACGGCCAGGAGACCGACTCCAACCCTTCAAGAGGTTGTGGAGGAGCACGGAGCCTGCAGAGAGAAGCAGTAAGGAGAAGGCGCGCTTTTTGGGTGTTGGTTGAGGTCCTGAGAAGAGCATCAGTGTGTGTGGGGGTGTTCCCTACAGCAAGTCGTGAGCCGGGACCATGAGCTTCAATTCAACCCTCAACAGAGGACGAGTCCACATCATTTATAATGGAAGTAGGTAATTCAGTTTTCCCTCCCATTCCCCTTTAGTTAGCTATTAGCCAGAGTATCTTCTATGTCGTGAGCAGGGCTCACCAATGTCTATGTTTCTAGTAAGACACAGTTGTGAGGGGAGATGCTATAGAGCTCTCACGAGATATATATATGGTGTGTGATTTCACCTGTGGTTTGATGAAGAGATTACTGTGACGAGGACATTTATATTTACATGTCATTTATATTATAAGTTCGTGCCAGAGGTTATATCTATAAATATACAATTTAATAATGTAAGGATGTGTGCCTATAGTTACCTCGATATTATAAATATTGATAAAGTGAACTATATATACTGGAGTTATTAAATAATATAATCATGTGTCTAGTGGTTAACTGTGATTATGCCAGTGTTGTGATATACTGTGAATACGAGGGAATAATAGGCGCCTCACGCCAATAGTGTGAGTATAGTGAGGAAGTGAGCAGTGTGAGGAGTGTGAGTGGGCGTGGCATCTCGCGAGTTGCCAAACGTTCGATAACACTGCATGTGGAGGGTGGGAACGCACGTCAACTGGGAGTGTTGCCATTCCCGGAGTGTTCCAGAATTGTGAAGAGGCGGAGAGAAGGCTGCTCATTTATTCCTTTGCCATGTTGTTGATGCAGAGTTATGATTCGTAAACTACAAAACCACCGCCGTGTTTGTGTCAACCCTCCATTACCTTGTTGCTATTGAGATTATCTAAGAGTGAGTGATTTAAACATACTTACCTGTTGCCAAATTGATTAGTATTCCCTGGGGCCACTACTATATTACTATTATTCCACTGAGGTGTTACTGGACGCGGTAAACACCAGTTGGCGACCTATAGTGAGCGGTAGAGCCCTCTGTCGGGACAGGCACATGATCAAGTAAAGTGATCGTGTTCTCACTCGTCTTTAGGCTATGAGGCCAGCCGGAGACAGACTGAGAGAATCTCGTGGTAAACAGTGGCACCGTGAGGATCGAGTACAGAACCATGGGGGCTACGGTAAGTAACGTTTAACAATACTAATACTTGGTGGTGACTGGCTAGAGAAGGAGACACATATATATATATATATATATATATATATATATATATATATATATATATATATATATATATATATATATATATATATATATATATATATATATATATGTCGTACCTAATAGCCAGAACGCACTTCTCAGCCTACTATTCAAGGCCCGATTTGCCTAATAAGCCAAGTTTTCATGAATTAATGTTTTTTCGTCTACCTAACCTACCTAACCTAACCTAACCTAGCTTTTTTTGGCTACCTAACCTAACCTTACCTATAAATATAGGTTAGGTTAGGTTAGGTAGGGTTGGTTAGGTTCGGTCATATATCTACGTTAATTTTAACTCCAATAAAAAAAAATTGACCTCATACATAGAGAAAAGGGTTGCTTTATCATTTCATAAGAAAAAAATTATAGTAAATATATTAATTCAGGAAAACTTGGCTTATTAGGCAAATCAGGCCTTGAATAGTAGGCTGAGAAGTGAGTTCTGGCTACTAGGTACGACATATATATATATATATATATATATATATATATATATATATATATATATATATATATATATATATATATATATATATATATATATATATATATATATATATGTCGTACCTAGTAGCCAGAACGCACTTCTCAGCCTACAATGCAAGGCCCGATTTGCCTAATAAGCCAAGTTTTCATGAATTAATGTATTTTCTCTATAATTTTTCTTATGAAATGATAAAGCTACCCATTTCATTATGTATGAGGCCAATTTTATTTTATTCGAGTTAAAATTAACGTAGATATATGACCGAACTTAACCAACCCTACCTAACCTAACCTAACCTATATTTATAGGTAAGGTTAGGTTAGGTAGCCAAAAAAAGCTAGGTTAGGTTAGGTTAGGTAGACGAAAAAACATTAATTCATGAAAACTTGGCTTATTAGGCAAATCGGGCTTTGAATAGTAGGCTGAGAAGTGCGTTCTGGCTATTAGGTACGACATATATATATATATATATATATATATATATATATATATATATATATATATATATATATATATATATATATGTCGTACCTAGTAGCCAGAACGCACTTCTCAGCCTACTATGCAAGGCCCGATTTGCCTAATAAGTGTAGTTTTCATGAATTAATTGTTTTTCTCTAATTTTTTTCTTATGAAATGATAAAGCTACCCATTTCATTATGTATGAGGTCAATTTTTTTTTATTGGAGTTAAAATTAACGTAGATATATGACCGAACCTAACCAACCCTACCTAACCTAACCTAACCTATCTTTATAGGTTAGGTTGGGTTAGGTAGCCGAAAAAGTTAGGTTAGGTTAGGTTAGGTAGGTTAGATAGTCGAAAAACAATTAATTCATGAAAACTTAGCTTATTAGGCAAATCGGTCCTTGCATAGTAGGCTGAGAAGTGAGTTCTGGCTACTAGGTACGACATATATATATATATATATATATATATATATATATATATATATATATATATACATATATACATATATATATATATATATGTATATATATATATATATATATATATATATATATATACATATTATATATATATATATATATATATATATATATATATATATATATATATATATATATATATATATATATATATATATATATATATATATATATATATATATAAAGTTTGTGAGGGTACCACCTCTGGTGCCAATGTGGGGACCCATAGCCTCGGAGAAGAAAATAAAAAGTATTCAGAGGAGACCTTGTGGTTTCTCACTGAACACTAATATTATCTTCTCCTACCACCCCCATTCTTTTGTATGTACACATATATATTTGCTTTATTTGAACTTTGTTACAAATATATATATATATATATATATATATATATATATATATATATATATATATATATATATATATATATATATATATATAGGGGTACCACCTCTGGTGCAAGTGTAGGGACCCATAGCCTCGGAGAAGAAAATAAAGAGTACTCAGAGAAGACCTTGTGGATCCTCACTAAACACTTTGATATTTTCTTCTCCTACCACTCCTATTCTCTTGGTATGTGTGTATATTTATCTAACTTTATTTGAAAATGTCATTACACAAAAAAAGTTACAATATTGATTACATGCAGGGTACAAGGCTGGTTGTCACAAGTTGAACAGCTCCTCCAGCTCCTCAGATGGCGGGCAGGAACCGTGGATGCAGTGAGCATTTCCTCTCTGGATTGCCACACTAAGATGCTGAAAAAGAAAACTGGCAGCTCTAGGGTCTATAGTTGTTTCGATTAGCTTAGACCCCAACTCCTTCAAAAAGCTAGCAGCACTTTTACCCCAGGCACCAAGTGTCTCTGAGGCAATGTGGACAAAACTGTAGTGGTGCTCAAGGTCTCTGTATTTACGTGACTTGGCCGCTTCCCGGTGATTGGCAGCTCCTCCTGCTTGTGTAGCACTGAAGTCAACATAAGTATTGGCTAAAGTTAAAACGCAAGTGTAGTCCCACACCAACTGTCTACCATTCTTCTAGGGGTTCACCGTGATTCCGTCTGGGCGACCGACAGGCTCATCAGAGTTGCGGGACATTAGGTAACGGGGCTCTCTCTCTGCTGGACAACCGGCTGTGGTAAGGCTTCTCTTAATAATGTCATTGATCTCGCCGTGTCTTGCATGCCATCCTCCTGTCCTTTGGCAGAGAAGGCCATGCCGTCCGTATCTGTCGGCCTCTGCCTCGCCGCAAATACACCTGTATTCGGTGTGGATTGGGGCAGCGAGGCGGAGAGCCACGGCAATTCGGAGGGCCTGCGGTGTGAGATGGGTGCCGGTTGCTGACATTGGGGTTGCTAATAGGAAATCACCTGCATGGGGAGCTGCTACAGCTCTAAATCGGGCAGTGTCATGTGGTGTTGTCGCAGCTTCTAGCAAAGTCGCAGCTTCTTGGTCGGCAATGGGGCGATCCCAGCTGGATTGCTTATGGGCTTCAGAAGGCGGTGGTTGGGGTGCTGGTCTTGCGAGAGAGAGACCCATTTGGTTGTGCAGTCTGTGAAGCTGGGATCATGTACCCCTGCCTGTTGAACTAGGTGCTCAGGTAGGATTTCCTTCAACAAGTTGTCAGACCCCACTGAAGAGGATAGGAACGCTGGTACAGCAATTTGTGTTGCTGTGCGCACGCAAAGGCCCCCGAGTCTGACAGGAACAAGGCCTGTTTCCACTGTGAGTCGCTGAGGGAAAGATTGAGGGCTTTTTCTAGTGCTGATTTCATCAAGCTGTCGTTCTCTTCTAATTTAATATTGTTGAAAGATGGCGAACATCTTAGAAAGTAGGTCAGCCTGGGGAGGGACAAGCATCTGGTGATGAGGTAAAGTGCATTATGAGCATCGATGTCTTCAATCCTCTCGTTCATCCTCTTCAGGTCAGTGATCTTCTTACCAAGGACCCCGTCGATGGCATTTCTTCCAAGAGGAGCACCTAGGAGTGTGCTGTCCTCAGGGTTGGTTGTATGAATGTCAGGCAAAACAACCTTTATTTCTCTATTATGCGCTGGTTAGTGGAGGTTATTTCGCACTTGGAAGGGTTTAGGGTGAGGCCTAGGCTTGCTCCTTGCTCCTGAATTATTCTTATGTTGTCCAAGAGTGAGACTGGGGAGCCGGCTAGAGTACCATTGTCCAAAAACCAAATGTTGAGCTCACTGGACAGGTTATCGGTGACTTCCTTGATAACTAGGCAGAAAAGAAAAGGAGCAAGGGGGTCACCCTGTTGGACACCTTCTTGTGATTCAATTTCATATTCCCCAAAAAGCAGAGTTATATTCTTGCTGTAGCATGAGTTTACAAACGGGTAGAGAGAAGAAAAAAGGCGATGAACCGCACTGAGTACTGCATCCCTTCTAACCAGATTGAAAGCATTTTTAAGTCCAGCTTTATCAGGGCTTTTTCATCCGTAATGTTGGCAATGTAGGCTCTAGCTGCATGAGCTGCTGCCTCACACCCTTGGAGTATGCCAAACCCAAGCTGTTTTGGCTTCAGCATGTCGGCTGCTGCCTGACTAACTGCTCTAGCAGCAGCCTTAGCGACGAGACGCCGGAGTGAATTGCCCACAGCTATCGGTCTGATTCCTCCATCTTTTTTCCTCAGGGCACAGAGGGTAGC
>NC_091153.1:32053030-32148030 GCF_040958095.1 Procambarus clarkii
CTACCTCCCGAAGGCACCAGATGAGTGAGGGGTCAGTCTGCATTTTTTGTCAAGCCACTGTCAATGTGAGAGAACTCGTGTCCAGCTTATAAGCCTATACTTGCATAAACCACAAGTGAAGATAAACAATCTTTGGACAACACCCACCAGTGGGACTCGAACCCAGAAAGCACAACTACCTTCCAGTAGCTGGCATAACTAGTATGCTTTAACCCACTACGCCATCAGACCTTACAAAAGAAGTAGATAGTTCGAGATATATATCTCAAACATCTCTACCTCCCGAAGGCACCAGATGAGTGAGGGGTCAGTCTGCATTTTTCGTCAAGCCACTGTCAATGTGAGAGAACTCGTGTCCAGCTTATAAGCCTATACTTGCATAAACCACAAGTGAAGATAAACAATCTTTGGACAACACCCACCAGTGGGACTCGAACCCAGAAAGCACAACTACCTTCCAGTAGCTGGCATAACTAGTATGCTTTAACCCACTACGCCATCAGACCTTACAAAAGAAGTAGATAGTTCGAGATATATATCTCAAACATCTCTACCTCCCGAAGGCACCAGATGAGTGAGGGGTCAGTCTGCATTTTTCGTCAAGCCACTGTCAATGTGAGAGAACTCGTGTCCAGCTTATAAGCCTATACTTGCATAAACCACAAGTGAAGATAAACAATCTTTGGACAACACCCACCAGTGGGACTCGAACCCAGAAAGCACAACTACCTTCCAGTAGCTGGCATAACTAGTATGCTTTAACCCACTACGCCATCAGACCTTACAAAAGAAGTAGATAGTTCGAGATATATATCTCAAACATCTCTACCTCCCGAAGGCACCAGATGAGTGAGGGGTCAGTCTGCATTTTTCGTCAAGCCACTGTCAACGTGAAAGAACTCGTGTCCAGCTTATAAGCCTATACTCATCTGGTGCCTTCGGGAGGTAGAGATGTTTGAGATATATATCTCGAACTATCTACTTCTTTTGTAAGGTCTGATGGCGTAGTGGGTTAAAGCATACTAGTTATGCCAGCTACTGGAAGGTAGTTGTGCTTTCTGGGTTCGAGTCCCACTGGTGGGTGTTGTCCAAAGATTGTTTATCTTCACTTGTGGTTTATGCAAGTATAGGCTTATAAGCTGGACACGAGTTCTCTCACATTGACAGTGGCTTGACGAAAAATGCAGACTGACCCCTCACTCATCTGGTGCCTTCGGGAGGTAGAGATGTTTGAGATATATATCTCGAACTATCTACTTCTTTTGTAAGGTCTGATGGCGTAGTGGGTTAAAGCATACTAGTTATGCCAGCTACTGGAAGGTAGTTGTGCTTTCTGGGTTCGAGTCCCACTGGTGGGTGTTGTCCAAAGATTGTTTATCTTCACTTGTGGTTTATGCAAGTATAGGCTTATAAGCTGGACACGAGTTCTCTCACATTGACAGTGGCTTGACGAAAAATGCAGACTGACCCCTCACTCATCTGGTGCCTTCGGGAGGTAGAGATGTTTGAGATATATATCTCGAACTATCTACTTCTTTTGTAAGGTCTGATGGCGTAGTGGGTTAAAGCATACTAGTTATGCCAGCTACTGGAAGGTAGTTGTGCTTTCTGGGTTCGAGTCCCACTGGTGGGTGTTGTCCAAAGATTGTTTATCTTCACTTGTGGTTTATGCAAGTATAGGCTTATAAGCTGGACACGAGTTCTCTCACATTGACAGTGGCTTGACGAAAAATGCAGACTGACCCCTCACTCATCTGGTGCCTTCGGGAGGTAGAGATGTTTGAGATATATATCTCGAACTATCTACTTCTTTTGTAAGGTCTGATGGCGTAGTGGGTTAAAGCATACTAGTTATGCCAGCTACTGGAAGGTAGTTGTGCTTTCTGGGTTCGAGTCCCACTGGTGGGTGTTGTCCAAAGATTGTTTATCTTCACTTGTGGTTTATGCAAGTATAGGCTTATAAGCTGGACACGAGTTCTCTCACATTGACAGTGGCTTGACGAAAAATGCAGACTGACCCCTCACTCATCTGGTGCCTTCGGGAGGTAGAGATGTTTGAGATATATATCTCGAACTATCTACTTCTTTTGTAAGGTCTGATGGCGTAGTGGGTTAAAGCATACTAGTTATGCCAGCTACTGGAAGGTAGTTGTGCTTTCTGGGTTCGAGTCCCACTGGTGGGTGTTGTCCAAAGATTGTTTATCTTCACTTGTGGTTTATGCAAGTATAGGCTTATAAGCTGGACACGAGTTCTCTCACATTGACAGTGGCTTGACGAAAAATGCAGACTGACCCCTCACTCATCTGGTGCCTTCGGGAGGTAGAGATGTTTGAGATATATATCTCGAACTATCTACTTCTTTTGTAAGGTCTGATGGCGTAGTGGGTTAAAGCATACTAGTTATGCCAGCTACTGGAAGGTAGTTGTGCTTTCTGGGTTCGAGTCCCACTGGTGGGTGTTGTCCAAAGATTGTTTATCTTCACTTGTGGTTTATGCAAGTATAGGCTTATAAGCTGGACACGAGTTCTCTCACATTGACAGTGGCTTGACGAAAAATGCAGACTGACCCCTCACTCATCTGGTGCCTTCGGGAGGTAGAGATGTTTGAGATATATATCTCGAACTATCTACTTCTTTTGTAAGGTCTGATGGCGTAGTGGGTTAAAGCATACTAGTTATGCCAGCTACTGGAAGGTAGTTGTGCTTTCTGGGTTCGAGTCCCACTGGTGGGTGTTGTCCAAAGATTGTTTATCTTCACTTGTGGTTTATGCAAGTATAGGCTTATAAGCTGGACACGAGTTCTCTCACATTGACAGTGGCTTGACGAAAAATGCAGACTGACCCCTCACTCATCTGGTGCCTTCGGGAGGTAGAGATGTTTGAGATATATATCTCGAACTATCTACTTCTTTTGTAAGGTCTGATGGCGTAGTGGGTTAAAGCATACTAGTTATGCCAGCTACTGGAAGGTAGTTGTGCTTTCTGGGTTCGAGTCCCACTGGTGGGTGTTGTCCAAAGATTGTTTATCTTCACTTGTGGTTTATGCAAGTATAGGCTTATAAGCTGGACACGAGTTCTCTCACATTGACAGTGGCTTGACGAAAAATGCAGACTGACCCCTCACTCATCTGGTGCCTTCGGGAGGTAGAGATGTTTGAGATATATATCTCGAACTATCTACTTCTTTTGTAAGGTCTGATGGCGTAGTGGGTTAAAGCATACTAGTTATGCCAGCTACTGGAAGGTAGTTGTGCTTTCTGGGTTCGAGTCCCACTGGTGGGTGTTGTCCAAAGATTGTTTATCTTCACTTGTGGTTTATGCAAGTATAGGCTTATAAGCTGGACACGAGTTCTCTCACATTGACAGTGGCTTGACGAAAAATGCAGACTGACCCCTCACTCATCTGGTGCCTTCGGGAGGTAGAGATGTTTGAGATATATATCTCGAACTATCTACTTCTTTTGTAAGGTCTGATGGCGTAGTGGGTTAAAGCATACTAGTTATGCCAGCTACTGGAAGGTAGTTGTGCTTTCTGGGTTCGAGTCCCACTGGTGGGTGTTGTCCAAAGATTGTTTATCTTCACTTGTGGTTTATGCAAGTATAGGCTTATAAGCTGGACACGAGTTCTCTCACATTGACAGTGGCTTGACGAAAAATGCAGACTGACCCCTCACTCATCTGGTGCCTTCGGGAGGTAGAGATGTTTGAGATATATATCTCGAACTATCTACTTCTTTTGTAAGGTCTGATGGCGTAGTGGGTTAAAGCATACTAGTTATGCCAGCTACTGGAAGGTAGTTGTGCTTTCTGGGTTCGAGTCCCACTGGTGGGTGTTGTCCAAAGATTGTTTATCTTCACTTGTGGTTTATGCAAGTATAGGCTTATAAGCTGGACACGAGTTCTCTCACATTGACAGTGGCTTGACGAAAAATGCAGACTGACCCCTCACTCATCTGGTGCCTTCGGGAGGTAGAGATGTTTGAGATATATATCTCGAACTATCTACTTCTTTTGTAAGGTCTGATGGCGTAGTGGGTTAAAGCATACTAGTTATGCCAGCTACTGGAAGGTAGTTGTGCTTTCTGGGTTCGAGTCCCACTGGTGGGTGTTGTCCAAAGATTGTTTATCTTCACTTGTGGTTTATGCAAGTATAGGCTTATAAGCTGGACACGAGTTCTCTCACATTGACAGTGGCTTGACGAAAAATGCAGACTGACCCCTCACTCATCTGGTGCCTTCGGGAGGTAGAGATGTTTGAGATATATATCTCGAACTATCTACTTCTTTTGTAAGGTCTGATGGCGTAGTGGGTTAAAGCATACTAGTTATGCCAGCTACTGGAAGGTAGTTGTGCTTTCTGGGTTCGAGTCCCACTGGTGGGTGTTGTCCAAAGATTGTTTATCTTCACTTGTGGTTTATGCAAGTATAGGCTTATAAGCTGGACACGAGTTCTCTCACATTGACAGTGGCTTGACGAAAAATGCAGACTGACCCCTCACTCATCTGGTGCCTTCGGGAGGTAGAGATGTTTGAGATATATATCTCGAACTATCTACTTCTTTTGTAAGGTCTGATGGCGTAGTGGGTTAAAGCATACTAGTTATGCCAGCTACTGGAAGGTAGTTGTGCTTTCTGGGTTCGAGTCCCACTGGTGGGTGTTGTCCAAAGATTGTTTATCTTCACTTGTGGTTTATGCAAGTATAGGCTTATAAGCTGGACACGAGTTCTCTCACATTGACAGTGGCTTGACGAAAAATGCAGACTGACCCCTCACTCATCTGGTGCCTTCGGGAGGTAGAGATGTTTGAGATATATATCTCGAACTATCTACTTCTTTTGTAAGGTCTGATGGCGTAGTGGGTTAAAGCATACTAGTTATGCCAGCTACTGGAAGGTAGTTGTGCTTTCTGGGTTCGAGTCCCACTGGTGGGTGTTGTCCAAAGATTGTTTATCTTCACTTGTGGTTTATGCAAGTATAGGCTTATAAGCTGGACACGAGTTCTCTCACATTGACAGTGGCTTGACGAAAAATGCAGACTGACCCCTCACTCATCTGGTGCCTTCGGGAGGTAGAGATGTTTGAGATATATATCTCGAACTATCTACTTCTTTTGTAAGGTCTGATGGCGTAGTGGGTTAAAGCATACTAGTTATGCCAGCTACTGGAAGGTAGTTGTGCTTTCTGGGTTCGAGTCCCACTGGTGGGTGTTGTCCAAAGATTGTTTATCTTCACTTGTGGTTTATGCAAGTATAGGCTTATAAGCTGGACACGAGTTCTCTCACATTGACAGTGGCTTGACGAAAAATGCAGACTGACCCCTCACTCATCTGGTGCCTTCGGGAGGTAGAGATGTTTGAGATATATATCTCGAACTATCTACTTCTTTTGTAAGGTCTGATGGCGTAGTGGGTTAAAGCATACTAGTTATGCCAGCTACTGGAAGGTAGTTGTGCTTTCTGGGTTCGAGTCCCACTGGTGGGTGTTGTCCAATGATTGTTTATCTTCACTTGTGGTTTATGCAAGTATAGGCTTATAAGCTGGACACGAGTTCTCTCACATTGACAGTGGCTTGACGAAAAATGCAGACTGACCCCTCACTCATCTGGTGCCTTCGGGAGGTAGAGATGTTTGAGATATATATCTCGAACTATCTACTTCTTTTGTAAGGTCTGATGGCGTAGTGGGTTAAAGCATACTAGTTATGCCAGCTACTGGAAGGTAGTTGTGCTTTCTGGGTTCGAGTCCCACTGGTGGGTGTTGTCCAAAGATTGTTTATCTTCACTTGTGGTTTATGCAAGTATAGGCTTATAAGCTGGACACGAGTTCTCTCACATTGACAGTGGCTTGACGAAAAATGCAGACTGACCCCTCACTCATCTGGTGCCTTCGGGAGGTAGAGATGTTTGAGATATATATCTCGAACTATCTACTTCTTTTGTAAGGTCTGATGGCGTAGTGGGTTAAAGCATACTAGTTATGCCAGCTACTGGAAGGTAGTTGTGCTTTCTGGGTTCGAGTCCCACTGGTGGGTGTTGTCCAAAGATTGTTTATCTTCACTTGTGGTTTATGCAAGTATAGGCTTATAAGCTGGACACGAGTTCTCTCACATTGACAGTGGCTTGACGAAAAATGCAGACTGACCCCTCACTCATCTGGTGCCTTCGGGAGGTAGAGATGTTTGAGATATATATCTCGAACTATCTACTTCTTTTGTAAGGTCTGATGGCGTAGTGGGTTAAAGCATACTAGTTATGCCAGCTACTGGAAGGTAGTTGTGCTTTCTGGGTTCGAGTCCCACTGGTGGGTGTTGTCCAAAGATTGTTTATCTTCACTTGTGGTTTATGCAAGTATAGGCTTATAAGCTGGACACGAGTTCTCTCACATTGACAGTGGCTTGACGAAAAATGCAGACTGACCCCTCACTCATCTGGTGCCTTCGGGAGGTAGAGATGTTTGAGATATATATCTCGAACTATCTACTTCTTTTGTAAGGTCTGATGGCGTAGTGGGTTAAAGCATACTAGTTATGCCAGCTACTGGAAGGTAGTTGTGCTTTCTGGGTTCGAGTCCCACTGGTGGGTGTTGTCCAAAGATTGTTTATCTTCACTTGTGGTTTATGCAAGTATAGGCTTATAAGCTGGACACGAGTTCTCTCACATTGACAGTGGCTTGACGAAAAATGCAGACTGACCCCTCACTCATCTGGTGCCTTCGGGAGGTAGAGATGTTTGAGATATATATCTCGAACTATCTACTTCTTTTGTAAGGTCTGATGGCGTAGTGGGTTAAAGCATACTAGTTATGCCAGCTACTGGAAGGTAGTTGTGCTTTCTGGGTTCGAGTCCCACTGGTGGGTGTTGTCCAAAGATTGTTTATCTTCACTTGTGGTTTATGCAAGTATAGGCTTATAAGCTGGACACGAGTTCTCTCACATTGACAGTGGCTTGACGAAAAATGCAGACTGACCCCTCACTCATCTGGTGCCTTCGGGAGGTAGAGATGTTTGAGATATATATCTCGAACTATCTACTTCTTTTGTAAGGTCTGATGGCGTAGTGGGTTAAAGCATACTAGTTATGCCAGCTACTGGAAGGTAGTTGTGCTTTCTGGGTTCGAGTCCCACTGGTGGGTGTTGTCCAAAGATTGTTTATCTTCACTTGTGGTTTATGCAAGTATAGGCTTATAAGCTGGACACGAGTTCTCTCACATTGACAGTGGCTTGACGAAAAATGCAGACTGACCCCTCACTCATCTGGTGCCTTCGGGAGGTAGAGATGTTTGAGATATATATCTCGAACTATCTACTTCTTTTGTAAGGTCTGATGGCGTAGTGGGTTAAAGCATACTAGTTATGCCAGCTACTGGAAGGTAGTTGTGCTTTCTGGGTTCGAGTCCCACTGGTGGGTGTTGTCCAAAGATTGTTTATCTTCACTTGTGGTTTATGCAAGTATAGGCTTATAAGCTGGACACGAGTTCTCTCACATTGACAGTGGCTTGACGAAAAATGCAGACTGACCCCTCACTCATCTGGTGCCTTCGGGAGGTAGAGATGTTTGAGATATATATCTCGAACTATCTACTTCTTTTGTAAGGTCTGATGGCGTAGTGGGTTAAAGCATACTAGTTATGCCAGCTACTGGAAGGTAGTTGTGCTTTCTGGGTTCGAGTCCCACTGGTGGGTGTTGTCCAAAGATTGTTTATCTTCACTTGTGGTTTATGCAAGTATAGGCTTATATATATATATATATATATATATATATATATATATATATATGCAATATACAATCACGAAACACTGATTGTTTGTATGCGGAAAATCCGCAGGAAAATGGAAAAGAAAGATGAACATTTCGGCCGGTCAAGACCGTTGTCAACACCAGACATCTGTGTTGACAACGTGTTGTCACGTTGACCAAAACTAAAAATTAATTTTGGAGAATTGATATTTCAGTTACCATCGACAGTGAAGAAAAACATAAGAAATATTGAGAAAATCCGTGTTAGAATTAATAATCTTACCTTTTCGGTCATATTCATCTGTGTGACATCTGTGTTGAGTCTGGTGTTGACAAAGGTTCTTCTGGGTGGGATTACTCCATGGTGGTTCTCCAGGTAGGCGCACTCTCTGATGGTTCTCCAGATAGATGGGTATCATTTTAAGGGGTACCCGGTGATGTCCGGGTCTCTTACTGTCTTTCTCTCTCTCTTACTCTCCCTTCCACTCTCACTGCCTCCCTTCTCTCTCACACTATCTCTCTCTCTCTCGCTCTCACTCTTTCTCTCTGTGAGCATGCAGTACTATGATAAGCAAATCTGCTGGACAAAGAAAAAGATATATTTCGACTTCACCGAAAGCTCTGAAGGTCTCAATAAAAGCTGTCTCTATATAAATAGGGGCATCAGGGCTCACCCCGAACCTACCTCTGACAGTGCTCTGACACCCATTAGTCACCCTGCATAGTTGGATGAGGCTAGCCCAAAGCAACTGGCTTCCTACCTAGGACATAAAAATGAACCGACACTCAGTTTCATACATATCGAGACCTGAAATTGATCCCAATAATCTAGGTGATTGGACGAGACGGATCAACTGTCATTATAGAACACCAATATAAACAGCAGTGTCCGCCACGAATAGAAACATAGTCATTCTATTATATATATGTACACAGTTCATAAATCTCTCTCACACTAATCGTTGGAGGCAATTAAATATAATATTTTATATTCGAAAGTTGTCCTGTTTAATTTCAGATCGAAATGTATTTCCTGTGCGGAACCATGGCGGCGGTGGTGGTTTGTGCTGTACCCGCAGTTAGCCTGGAATTGGCTGGACACGTTGACATGGGCGTGTTAGTGGGTCAGGCGGGCAAGATGGTGAGTCAGATGGTGGAGCACCATCTGTCTGGCTGTCACCTGGTGCTTATCACCACTACACGTCACTCAGCTGTCACCTCCACCATGCTCAGGTAAAGTTGTTTCTTACTTCATTATAATTTTTTGGTTATTATTATAATATTTGTTAAATTATAATATAATTAAACAATTAAAATGTTTTTTTTACTTCATTATAATATGTTCAAAAGTGTTCAAAATAACAATTTCTATTTATGTTCAAGTTTTCTCCGATTTAATCCTTCCTCTGGACTTTCCCAGAAGGTAACATATTTCTGTTTGTCATCCCAAAGCAGCCGAGTTATTGTTCCCTCATGTGACATATATACACCGTGTCTTCATGATGTACTCTGTGTTATACCCTAAGCACACCTGAACTATGTTCGAGATAAGGAATATTTGCTCGTATTAATAGCTGGTTCTTCTTTTCAAGCCTTATAGCCAAATAAATATATAATCGTCTACAATTGTTACGGCCTGCTTGAGCCAGTAACTGGGTTATTTCTGCGTAATGGGCCCTAGAGTCTTTTCTTCTATAATCCCACCCCAAGCCAATAGTAAGTTATCAAGTATTGGTGGCAGCAAGTAATTGTGCAAGGAATAAAGAGGGGTTATCATGAGGTTATTTTGAGTTGATATTCGCGCTTAGAGTCCCTGTGGCTCAGTCCTCGATCAGGCCTCCTTTTTGTTACACACCCCCAAGAAGCAGCCCGTAGCAGATGTCTAATTCCCAGGTACCTATATACTATTAGGTAACAAGGGCATTACGGTGAAAGAAACTCTGCCCATTTGTTTCTTCCTCAGCTGGGGATTGAACCCGGAATCTCAGGACTACGAATCCGAAGCGCTGTCCACTCAGCGGTCAGGTCCAAGGGGTAAAGAAGACTAAAGAACATCTTCACCAATAACGTATCTATGTCAAATTACTGCTCATGTGCACAGTGACTCTTTCGCACAGGACACTTAATATATCTGCAGTGCTCTTTAAATCCCGGTGAGTTCACCTTACTCAGTATGGGTCAGTCCCACACTGTATCATCACAATATCCAAATAACCCACATCTGCTCTCCAGAAACACACTGGCAGAGGTCTTCAGCAACATGCTGACAGTGGTCATAAGTAATATGTCCAGGGGTCACCACTAACACCCTGGCAGTAGCCTACACATTAGCAGCACTTCATAGCAGATGGCCACTACTGTCGTCTTGTAACTCCTCTTGGCCTAATCCCGGATAAGTCTGTCCACACAATGTCACTGAACAAGTACAACAGCTAACACACTGTCTACTACTGACGGTAGCCACTTGTCCTCTTACAGGAACAAGTCAGGAGTTCGGGACTGACCAAGGTGAACTGCTTTCCACAGTGCAATAAACTCTACGTCACCTCTGTGGATATAATAGTCATTAGCCAGACTGAGAGTATACAAGGAGAACATAGGATGCCAACTTTTCACCGGGGAACTGTAAAATGTAATCGGATGCACAATCTAGATAGCGTTGATATTGTTACTTTACTCACTAGAGGTCATCATCATCGACCTTATCTCCTAACTGAGGTACGAACAGGAACCTTTCACAGATCGTGTTGAACTTGCCATACCATCGGCAACAGATGGCATTATCTGCGTCTTACAATGCCTTGGAGTTGGAGAGCAGGTCCATAGATGACGTTGATATCGCCACTCTTCACTCCAGCAATGGTGATGTATCGTAACACCTCCCCACCAAAAAGAAGTTGTTTTAATTTCTAAAAAAGAAAAGAAAACAAATTAGTATTTTTAAATAAAACAAATTAGACTTATGTAGATTGACTGCCAATGTTAGGAGAAAGTCCTATTCTAGGAGTTGAACCAATAGAGATACCTTGAACAGAGTGAGCACCAAGCCAACAGGTAATGATCTGATTGACGTGCCTGTGCGCAGTGGGGCCACCTTGCATGCCTTGGTTAATGTAAGAACCAAGGCTCTGAAGAAGAACGAAAAACTAAAGAGAACTGCCAACACCATGAGCAGCGGTACCACTGGGGGGCTGGTTGAAGAAGGCGTTTTCTGTGCTGGTCTGGCTGTCCCCCAGGGAGATAGGAATCTGGAATCCAGGACGTGGACGACTTTGTCTACCAGGTACAGCATGGAAAAGTACCAGTGTTTTGACCGTTGACTAGGTTCATACTTGTTTCCACGGCGACAGTCTGTTCACTGAAGGAAGTCAGGGTCCCGGCCACTCTGTTGAAGGCCTTGTCGGTGACAGTAACGCAGCAGGCGAGGGTGATAACTTGGGTGACCACAAGGGTCAAGAGTGCATCCACCTTTCTACCTTCAGGGCTGCCCACATTCTTTATAATGTTGCATTCTGGCCCACTAGTTACTCGAGGAGCATCAACCTGGCTAGACTTGTCACTCATTATAATATTTATTTGACTACCAACCTCGAAAAAATATCTGGCTAGATGCTGAATTTTTTTTTTTGCAAGCCTGCAATGTTCATAATGGGCTGTTTTCATTAGCCGGGTTCGGAACATTGAGGTCACGACAACCTGTGCACATACCTCTGAAGTCTAGGGAGTTCTTGGTTGATTCCGTGGGTACCGCACCTTAACTTTTCAGAAGTACGGGTCACCTGCCGTCGCACCAGACTCTAGGGTGTCTGCGGGTACTTGTACTTTGGGGTTTCTTCTCTTACTCAGTTATCCAGGTTGCTCTAGTCCAGTGCTTCGGTTCTGGGGGTAAAGTCGAGAGAGTTCGATGAAGTGCTGTCAGCAACCTGTGGGGTAGATGTGGGGTTAAACAAGTCATTTACTCCCAACAGCTTCTGTACCTGGGATCTGGTTTTTACTACTACTCCAGATCTTACTGTCAATTCAACTGGTTCGTTCACAATCATGGGATGGTTACTGTCCAAACCCAAAGCTAAGCCATTGGATAGTATGACCTCTATCCTTTCTATAAGAAGATGGTCCATTACTGCCAAAGTACACTTACCATTGAAATATGGCGATTCCAAATGTACTTATATGGGGTGGGGGGCTTTTTCGTTTTTTTAAATGTTGTTCATTGTCAACCAAACTTTTTTTTACTAGTTGTATAGAAGAAGGGGCTGCAACTGTTCTACGTTTCAGTATCGCACCCTATATAGAAAGGGAGATATATATTTTTTTTCCAACGAACTTTACACATTTTCAATAATTAACTACAACCACAAGTTTCAAATGTTTTAAATCATTCCTATGACAATCATATATCATATTAGCATATAATAAAGGGTTTAGCTAAAAAGGATTATCCAAAATATGTTTAGTTTCACTAATACAAGTAGTCAAAGTACCCCCAAAAATATATGCCAATATTTCATGTTTGCAAATATTTATAAAATCAATAAATGAACTTAGGAATAAAGTGTTTTAACATTATTGTAGAGTCGTCAACTCTACATATAAGCTGTAAATTTCATGTAAATTTAAAAAAATCAAAGAGGAGATGCAATTTTATGTTACTTGAAAATATATAAGATCAAACACTGCCACCTGTGATTGAAGTTGACTTCAACCAATTTCCTAAAAAATTTGCATCTTTACAGATAGGCATACGTTCTGTAAGGTGTATAAGTTTCATGCAAATCGGCTGATAAAAAATATGAAAAAAAATTGAGATATTTTTTTTTGCATAAAACTGAATATTAAAATACTTTATTATATGCTATTGTGATAGCTTAGAGTCATAGACATGATTTCAGTGGACACTTTTATTTGATGTTAATTTTTGACCATTTTGGATTTTTTTTTTTTACACATAATTCAATATTTTTTTCTCCCTTCCTATTTATGCTACAATGCTGAGAGTTGGGCCAGTTGAACAAAATTTTATATACAACAAGTCAAAAAAGTTTGATTGAAATCGAATCATTTTCCATTTATCGCATTTTTCTGTAATATGCCCCCCAAGGGGGCAACGTACCAAGTCGAGAAAAACCCACCTAAAAGCACTTTGTTTCCCATCTGTAAGCACTTCCTCAGGTAACAAGTTCCTCATAATCAGAGATTGGGCTGCTCCACTATCTCTGAAAAATCACTACAGACCTGCTAGTCTAGTCACTCTATACATATCCTGTAGAAGTGTAGGAGGCAAACAATTCTGATTTCTCTCTATGTGAATGGGTTTCTACTGGTGGCGTCACACAATTCACCAACAAAACTTCCCAGTGTGGGTGGTTGCCTGTCTTGCTCCTGTACTTAGCAGATATGTGCCCTCTCTGTCCGCAGGTCCAACACACTATGTCTATCCTAGGACTAGTTCATCTTGCACTACCTAAAGGAAGGAGGGGGTCTTCACGGCACCACGTGGGATGGTCTTTTCTTCCGGCTCATACTTCAAAAATGGTTTGGAGTAGCTCTTCGGAACATACCTGGTAGAGAGCCTATGGGTTAGAATATATTCTTCAGCCATGACGGCTACAACACGCAAAGTCTCTACTTGTTGCTCCTCCAAGTACGTCTTCAGATCACTGTACAAACACTCTTTGAAATCTTCTAATAAGACAAGTTGTTTCAGTTGTTCTTTAGTCTTCACCTTCTGAGACGTGCACCATTCATAAAACAGCCGCTCCTTAATGCACGCGAACTCGGTAAGGGTGTGCTCTGATGTCTTCTTTAGGTTGCGAAACTTCTGCCTATATGCCTAAGGCACCAACTGGTAAGCCATCAGCACCACCTTCTTAACAGCGTCGTAAACTTTAGTCACCTAACGACAGTGTGGAGTACGCGGTTTGGGCTTCCCCCAATCAGCACTGATAGGATCATAATTGCCCAATTGTCTCTTGGCCAGTCTAATGATGCAGCTACCTTCTAGAAAGCAGCAAAGATCTGGGACACCTCCGTCTCATTGACTTTAGGCACCTTTTAATGTTCCGCACTGGGTCGAGATCACTGGATTCCCTTTAACAACTTAATCTTAGCGCTTCCAATTTGTGTTGCCTGTCTCTCTCCTTCTCTTTCTTCTCTCCTTTCTTCTATTTCCAAACATTTTTTTTCATTTCCCTCTCGTCTCTTTCTCTTCTTTTTTCTCTTTCTTTCTCTTATCTCTCTCTTCTTTCTTCTCTTTTTCTTCCCTTTCTTCTCTTTCTCTCTCTCTCTTCTCTCTCACTTTCTAGTTCTAGCTTTTACCACTCGATTTCATGATGGATTTCTAACTCGCATTTTCACTGTAAAGAGGTTCACATTAAATTCACCTTGGTCATTCTTGCCATCACTTCCTTGATCTTCCTTTTCAGTGGAATCCATGACACTCTCCTTTACTACGGACTTCACTTTCATGCTTGTTGTTAGGTTTTAAATGCCTATACACCTTTGAGAGGATCTCAGCACGTCACGATCGCTCACCTTAATCTCAACGTAGGCACTTATTAATACTAACTCAGGTGTTCCAAGATGTTTCAATTTGGGGAGGCAGTTCTCCTGGTTTAGGAACCCTTGAACATCATCCAGAGTATCAATGGTCTGTTTTTTGGCCATTATTCACTTTCGTAATGCTATGCTTAATCACGTAACACTACACTTAACACTTACGAACAAAACATGGAAAATGAAATCTATATAAGGGGATTGCATTAATTACTTGACCAATTCTGTAAAACTAACCTGACGACAAGTCGGATCCTGCTGGGGATGCCAATTATGTTACTGCCTGCTTGAGCCAGTAACCGGGGTTCTTTCTACATAATGGGCCTTAGAGCCTTTTAGGCTACGATCACACCCCAGGTCAATGGTAAATTATTATGAATTGGCAGTAGCAAGTAATTGTGCAAGGAATAAAGGGGGGAAACATGACTAAAGTACTCTTTCACCGATAGATTATCTATGTCATATTACTACACATATGTACACAGTGTCTCTTTCTCACAGGACATGTAATATATCTGCAGTGTTCTTCAAATCCCAGTTAGTCCACTATCTTCATGTATTCGTCGTCCACATTCAATGGTCATCACCGGCGAGTTCACCTAACTCAACATGGGCCAGTCCCACACCATTCGTCCCGATGTCCAAATACCCCACATCTGCTCTCCAGAAACACAGTGGCATAGATCTTGAGCAACACGGTGACGGGTCACAAGTAATATGTCCAGGGGTTATTATGTACTGGGAGCCGGTCGGACGAGCGGACAGCACACTGGACTTGTGATCCTGTGGTCCTGGGTTCGATCCCAGGCGCCGGCGAGAAACAATGGGCAGAGTTTCTTTCACCCTATGCCCCTGTTACCTAGCAGTAAAATAGGTACTTGGGTGTTAGGCAGCTGTCACGGGCTGTTTCCTGGGGGTGGAGGCCTGGTCGAGGACCGGGCCGCGGGGACACTGAAGCCCCGATATCATCTCAAGATAACCACAAGATAAGGGGTCACCATTAACATTCTGCCAGAAGTCTACACACTAGCACTTCTTAGCAGACAGCCACTACTGTCGTCTTGTAACTCCTTTTGGCCGAATCCCGGGTACGTCGGTCCACACAATATTAATGCACAAGTACAGCAGCTAAGACACTGTCTACTACGGACGGCGGTCACTTGTCCTCTCACAGGAACAAGTCAAGATTTCGAGACTGCCCGAGGGGAACTGCTTTTCACAGTGCAATAGACTTTCTAAATCACCTCTCTGGATATAATAATCATTAGCCAGACTGAAAGTATACAAGGAGAACATACGATGCCAACTTTTCACTAGGGAACTGTGAAATATAATCGGTTGCACAATCTAGACGGCGTTGATAACATTACTTCACTCACCAGGATCATCATTGACCTCACCTCCTAACTCTTGTATAAACAGGAACCTTTCACAGATGGCGTTGAACTTGCCCACTTGGTGAACTCACGGACTCACCATAACCCGTGCTACTTGGAACTTTTTGTTCCAGGTAGCGAACCTTAAACAACAACAACAACCCATCTCCATCAATAAATGGTGTTGTCTGCATCTCACCTAATTCCTTGGATTGCTGGTCCATAGATGGTATTGATATCGCTACTCCTCACTCCAGCAACGGTGTTGATATTGTAACAACAATCCTCCTTATAGTCACATAAAAGTGGCCGACGCTCGTGTTTTCTCATGGAAACTTTCTATAAGAGTCGGCTCGGAGACTAGACCACACGACAGTGGCAAGTTATATCTATTATTATTTTGTTCAGAAATTCAGAAATTTTAAATAAAATAGTAACATTACATACTTGTGCGTACTTTCAACGAAATATAAAGTAAAAAAATATTTATCTTTTAGTTATTTTATTTATATATATACAAGAAGGTACATTGGGTTTGTGAGGGTACACAGCATGGTGTTTACATTCTTGAAAAGCCACTAGTACGTGCAGCGTTTCGGGCAGGTCCTTAATCTAACTGATAATTTTAAATAAGTAAATTCTAGCAAAATTTATGAAATGTTAACAGGTTCATTGTAAGAAAAAATGAGAGATTAATAGGTATATTAAAGGAAATCGATAGCTCTGATAGATAGCACTGATAGCTTGATTGATAATTTAACTAAGATTAATAGGCACAATGCAGCATATTGATAGCCCATATAAGACGAAAACAATGATCACAATGGTAAAGTTGTTTGGCTTAGGTACATAAATATTGGGGATTGGGTAGCACTAGATACAGTGCAAGTTTAAAGCACAAGGTAGAAAACTATGAAGATGAAATCAAATACTTTTTGGTTTTGGTTTTGAATGAGGAAAAAGTGGGACATCTTTTCAATTCATTAGGGAGTAAGTTCCGTAGACCTGGTCACTTTATTTGCATAGAGCGTTTACACAGATTAAGTTTGATTCAGGGTATATCAAAGATATATTTATTTCTGGAATGATGATTATGGGTCCTATTAAATCTGTCCAGGGAGAGTTTCAGAGCAGGGTTTGCATTTAAGAACACGGTTTTGTAAATGTAAGTGGTACAAGAGAATGTGTGGAGCGAGGTTATGTTTAGCATTTTTAGGGATTTAAACAAGGGGGCTGAGGGTTGTCTGAAAGCAGAGTTTGTTATTATTCTGATAGTAAATTTCTGCTGGGTGATGATGCACTTGAGATGTTTTGTAGTGGTTGAACCCCATACACAGATACCATAATTAGGATAGGGATAGATTAGTGCATAATATAGTGAGAGGAGAAGAGAGGAGAGTTAGGTACATAATATCTGATTTTGGAAAGTATACCAACTGTTTTAGAGACTTTCTTAGTTATGTGTTGAATGTGGGTGCTGAAGTTGAGTCTCTTGTCTAGGAATAGGCCAAGAAATTTTCCATTATTTTTATTACTGATGTTAACAGTATCTATCTGAAGCTGAATTGCATTTATTGATATGCTTCCAAATAAGATGTCGTAGGTTTTTTTCTATGTTTAGTGTGAGTTTGTTGGTTGACATCCATAAGTGGACTTTTTTAATTCATTATTCATAACATTATTTAATGTGTGGGGGTTGGGGTGTGAGTAGATGAGGGTAGTATCACCAGCAAACAATAAAGGTTTAAGAATGTTTGAGATATTAGACAGATCTTTGATGTACATAAGAAAGAGGAGAAGTCCTAAAATGCTGCTCTGTGGCACTCCTACGGTTAATGGTAGAGTGGGAGAGGTTATATCATTGATGACTACACATTGGTGGCTATCACTATGATAGGATCGGATATAGTCCTGAAGAAGGCCTCGGATTTCATAATGGAGTTTAAGTAAGAGGTAGTTGTGATTAACAATATCAAAGACCATTCTCAGGTCAATTAAGAGTCCAATCGGAAACTCATTTTTGTCAAGAACTGAGTAGATTATATTAAGGAGACTAATAATTGCATCGTTGGTGCTCTTTTGGGAGCGGAAGCCAAACTGACAGGGGCTGAGTATGTCGAATTTTACGAGGTAAGAGTAGAGCTGTTTGTAGATAATTTTTTCAAATATTTATGATAGTATGGGTAGGTTTGATATTGGTCTGTAATTGTTTATGTCTACCGGATTGCCACATTTATGAACTGGCGATACTCGTGCTTTTTAAGGATATCAGGAAATGTATGGACACTAGAGATTTGTTGAACAGCAGAGCTATGGGTGGCGTAAGGGCATGGGAGGCGCTCTTGTATACCATGGATGGTATTTCACTGATGTTCCCAGCTTTTGTTTTTAGTGAATGTATGATGGACAACATTTGTCGGGCTGACTGGTGAAAGGAGAAGAGAGTTTGGATAGTTGCCTGAGAGATATGTGTTAATATGTGTTTGAGTCTGTGGGATTTTTCTGGCAAGGTTAGCATCAACCGATGAAAAGATGCTATTAAATTCATTTGCCATTTCTAAATCAGTTGCAGGTATATAGCCATCCTTTGAGAGTTTTATCTGGTTATATGAGTTGTTTAGTTCCTAGGATGTTAGAGATGGTTTTCCATGTGCTTTTCATGTTGCCTTTTGCTTCCTTGAATCTATTCTCAAAATAGGAAATTTTGCTTTTTTTATGATATTGGTAAGCATTGATGAGTACCTTTTAACTACTTCCTTCGTAACTATGCCAATCCTAAGTTTCTTTTCATATTCACGTTTCTTCTTGATTGATTGACTATGCTACTTGTGAGCCACGGATTGTTTATTCTTTTGTCAGTTACTTGCTTGGTGTGGAGGGGACCATGAGTGTTGTAGAGGCTTAAAGTTTTGAAGAGGAAGAGGTTAGCTAATGAATCTATATACTGTGTAATATTGAATTCAGATTCCCAATTAATATTGTGAAGTGCATTTGTGAGGCTGCCAATTTCCGCTTCACTATGTAGCCTGAATGTAAGTTTCTTGCTTTCTGGTGGTGTTATGTCCATGTTTGCTTTAAGGAAGGTAGGATAGTGGTTTGTTGTTCTGTCAAAGATAATACCAGGTGCAAGGGAGCTGTTATTTTGGTCCATAAGTGTTCCAAGGTAGTGGCAGATGTTTGAGTGACTTGGGTGGGCTTGGTGATTGTGGGGGATTAGCATACAGACGTTCATGCTGTTTAGGAAATAGCCGACTTGAGGGCCAGTTTGTTGACACAGGTCAATATTGAAATCTCCTCCTAGAATGATGTGATTTTTGTTGAGATTGTTGTGTATGATAAGATTCATTAGGTTATCTGAGAATGAAGTTATATTAGTAATGGGAAATCTATAGATAGCTCAGATAGTCAAAGAGGATTTAAGGAATTTATTCAAGAACTGGGCAAAGGTATATTCATAACAGTCGTCTCTATCACTAATGATACTATGGCAGATGAAACTATCTTAGTAATATATAGCTGTGCCACTTTCTTTTTTATTAGGCCTGCAGTTGTGAATGGCTTTATAACCAGCTAAGTTGTAGAGTTGGGTATAGTCATTACTTAGCCGGGTTTCTGTTAAAATAATGAACGATAATTTATTACCTACTGCTGTGAGTAGTGCATTTATATCATCTAAATGCTTACCAAGTGATCTGACATTTTGGTTGTAAATTGATAAGTAGGTGCTATTTTGGAGTTTCTTTTTTGCAAGATTTTCTGTGCAATACCTGTAGTAATGATGATCAATATGCTGATTGGTGTAGATATGAGACAGAAGATTTAGATCAGGATCAATATCAGTTTGCATGTAGAGGCAATGGGGTCACAATGCAATAACATAAGCAATTACAGAACACTTAAATACTAAATCTTCTGTAAATATAAAGTAATAACATATATAAAGTTATAGCAAAAACACAACAATAAATCCAAATACACTGTTACGGCCACTATGGACCAGTAACCTGGCTCTTGATGCATAAACCTCTTCAAGTGTATCCGACCTCAAGTCGGTAGTACACTTTCAAGAATTGGTAATATAGTGCAATAGAGAGAAAGGGGGGAATGAACAAAACTATTCCCTTGCCAATATATTTACACTTAAACCCTTAAATAATAATGAGCAAGTTATTACTACTACACTAATGTACATAGATGTCGCTTTCACTCAGGACAACTGGCGCTTAAATGCAGTGTTCGTCAACCCCAGTGTTTCCACTGCCCCGTACCTCGTCCACTCGTACTGGGAAACATTGGTGAGTTCACCTTTTATGTGGGCCATCCCTCCGACACAGTATCACGAGGTGCCTATACCCCCACTATCGCTCGCCAGTCACACACTGGCAGAAGACTTCAACCACACGCTGATCGAGATCACAAGACAACCAATACAGAAGTAGCAAACCCCTGGAAGAAGCCTCTAGCGACCGGCTAGCAGCACTTCACAACAGGCACCTCATTGTCATCCGTTTCTCTCTTAAGCCAGTCCCAGGGTACGCCGATGTCTTCCAACACTATGTAATCTACAGCTAACTAACTGCTTCAGATCGGCGGCGGCTTACTTAGTCATCTTCCAGGACCAAGTTGAGAGAACGTGGACTGCCCAAGGTAAACTATCTTCCTCAGTACGACGGCCTCCACACATTACCTTTGTGGATATGAAACGTTATCAATTAACAGGACAGTACACTGGGGAAACCAGGAGGTAACATTTACTCACTGGGCAGTTGACATTATGCACGTAGAATAACCTAGGTGGTGCTGATCTTGATCCACCACCTCACCAGAGGTCATCAACAACGACCTCTCTGTCTGACTAAGGCAGGAAATCAGAGCCACCACGCCAGCACCAATAGATGGGGCTGTCTACATAGCGTCCAATATCAGGGGGGGGGGGGGGTGTGCAGAATCATAGATGCGTTGGAATTACCAGGTCACACCCAGACTGTGGTGACTAGTCTGTAACATACACATATAATAGAAACAATTACAAGTAAAATAAAGATCACCATAGATAGCCAGGAAAAATACAGAAGTTAGGTAAAAAGAAAAAGATCAGTAATGACTGACATGATTAATGTATAATAATAATAATAATAATGATAATAATAATAATAATAATAATAATAATAATAATAATAATAATAATAATAATAATAATAATAATAATAAACATAGAGTAAAATAATCTTAAAGATAATTAACTTTATATAGCTTAGTTATGATCCAATAATTAGTATGAACTTAAGAAAAAAAAATGAGCTCAATTAACTAATTCCAGTAAATGACTTATATCAATCTAATTACAATTAAATTTAAAAATAACAGGGTAAGATTATACATGAGTAAGATTTTACTATGATACTGAGTTAGATGCTTACATAACCACATGGAGACTTTATTGATTAGTTAGGAACTTCTATGAATGAGAGCATTAGTTAACCGGTAAGACAAAGACAGCACCATGGTCAAGGTTAGGTTAGATTAGGTTAGGCTCAGCCACTCATGAGTTATTTTCAGTATTGGCATTGGACGGATTCTGGTTTTTAGATATACCACATTCATTATAGAAGGCCAGTAGTTGTTGGTCACACTTTATTTCATATATATTCCTGTCCTTTCCTTCTTTACAATGATAGTTCAATTCCTAGTGTAGCACTGCTTGATAACAACTGGGTTTTGTTTGCGAAATTGACGCAGCCTGTAGAGGAGGGATTCACGCTGCTTGGGAAGGCACTCATTGATATAAAGGTTGTTTTTTTTTACTTAGCAGCTGTTTATATGAGGTCAACCTTAGCAGCGGGATTTGCAAGTTTGATGAGCATTTTCGTAGTGCTACGGGAACTGTTATTCCGGACATCTGATTTTTTATCCCTCCTCTATCCCTTTCCTCTATTCTGACAGCTGATTTTATATCAATGTTGACTTTGATCGTTGAATTAATTAGTCCATGGGCTACATTATAGCAGTCCTCACCTTGTTGTTCATCAGGTAGATCACTAGAGCTAATTATCAGGAAATCTTGAAGTTGTTGCTGCTCTAGGTCATCTTCGGAAGCCACCTAGTGCATCTTCTAAAAGAATTAAGGTGTTGTTGTATAGTTCTTTAAGATTCACCGCCCACCTGTCATTGTGAAGTTTGTGTTGGTAGCTAAAACACAGCCACCTGATCTCAGAAATCAAAGCAACAACTTTAATTAGCTTTACTGTATGTGTATTTTTTCTTCACAATTAGTATGATATGAATTAAGCCATGAAAATCTTCATTGTGAGGCACCTCTGCAGGGTGGTGGGGACCAAGGTAGTTGTGGACGCAGAATCACTCCTATCTAAGGACCCGCAACCATCACTGTCTCTAGAAACGAGTTTGACCCTTCCCCAGCCACCATCCTGGCAGCGAACATTATCACCACACTCACCACCAGAGCATCGAGCACGAGACAACCTTTTGCAGCAGCTGTGGGGAGACTCGAGAACCACCTGCCGAGGACTTATTCTTGACCTCACCTCCAGCAGCAACACCACTGACCTCGCCCTCAGGTACTCTGCTTTGGACAAGTAAAAATTAATACGACCTTTGTATATAATAATGTCATGGAATCTTTGCCAAGTCTCCATCTGTCATCAGGTACCTATTGCTATTTTGTAGCGAATTCTCCTTTGTTTCATATGTTTATATATAGGAAAAGCTTCATTTGTTTATACAATCACGATACTGGAAATCATTCTTTTCTCATCTGCTGTATTGAAGTTGCTCACTTTGCTGGTAATAAGATTTTTTTATACAAGAGTTCTTACATTCTTGTAACGCCACGAGCACGCATAGCATTTCGGGCAGGTACTTAATCCAAATTTTCCCCGGAATACGACCTGCCAAATCGTTTAACAGCCAGGTACCTATTCACAGCTGGCTGAAAAGAGTCTACAGTTACGGATTGGCGCCCAGTCAATCCTCTCTGGCCAGGATACGAACCCAGGCCAAATTAAGTGCTTGCAAAACGCCGAGCGAGTGTTTTACCACTATGCCTCGGGGACTGCGGAATGTACTAGGATGCGCCAATTCATATTCCCAATTGACAACCAGTTTTTATGCAAATTTAATTCCTGTTGTCAGTCAAGAAAGGAGCATTAAAATTACAACAGTAGCTTAACCTACCAGATCTTTTCTCTAGCCAAAACACTCAGTATATGTAGGTGACAAAATAGTATACAAGTCTTGGTATACCTATTACTCCGGCCTCGTATGGATCATCCCAGCAAACACAAAACGTGGCAACCTCCAATAACGTTTCAACAGGGCTGTGGGGAAGATTAGTGTCATGTGCGGTTCAACAGGCACATGAACAATCTTTAACCCAAGAATGGTAGAGATATTTCTTTAAGTAATAAGCTAAATGCCACCTTTTCTAACACTAGTTTCACCTTTATATACTACAAACATATTTTGTCATGATTAAATATTAAATTTATGTACATTACATAGATAAATTGTAAATGTTGTTCCATAGCTGTATGAAATATTCTTAAAATATTTAGTTACTCGATGATTGGATTAGATATTTTTTTTTAAATATAGCTAATATATTTACTTATATAATACTATTTGTTCCCTTATTCAGTGGGGCCTCGATTTACGCTGGGAATCCTAAGTCGAAACGATTTTTCCCATAAGAAATAAAGGGAATTGAATTAATCCGTTCCACACCCTCAAAAATATTAACTTAAAAATAACATTTTATACTGAATACAATTATTTTCTTTAACTACGTTACAGAACATATGTTCATCTTACTTGTATTGAGGATTCTTGATGGCGTATGAAAGATGGTGATGAGGGGGGAGGAGGAGAGGTTTTACTGTTTGGAAGGGGAGTCCCCTTCCATTATAACATCAGGCAGTGATGATTTCTCTGGGGTACACCTTCTCTTACGTTTTGCCTGTATACCACTAAGTCCTGGTTATGGTTCACTGCTAGTTTGTCTCACCAAAAATATGTCTAGCGACACTTGCTTTTCCCTTTGTTTTAAAATTCGTTTGTAGTGATGCATCACAGTGGCCTCGTAGCCTGGTGGATAGCGCGCAGGACTCGTAATTCTGTGGCGCGGGTTCGATTCCCGCACGAGGCAGAAACAAATGGGCAAAGTTTCTTTCACCCTAAATGCCCCTGTTACCTAGCAGTAAATAGGTACCTGGGAGTTAGTCAGCTGTCACGGGCTGCTTCCTGGGGGTGGAGGCCTGGTCGAGGACCGGGCCGCGGGGACACTAAAGCCCCGAAATCATCTCAAGATAACAGTGTCATTGAAAAGGTTAAGGCAACGGCCTACTGCAGCTTTATTTGGGTGGGTCATTTCAGCAAAAGTTTACAGTTTTTCCCATGCTGCATACATTTTCTTAATTTTTGAGAAAGGGATATTCTGTATTGCCTCTATGGTTATTCTCACATGTGTTTTCATATGCTGAACCTTACCACGGACTTTCCTGGGACCCATGGCGTGATATATATTAATCCGTTTTTTGTTCAAAAAGCAAAAAATCACCAAAAAATTTAATTTCTTTTAAGCGTGATGGTCACTAAGCAGGCGGGTCTAGTAAACTGAGGCAGGTCGGCCGCGTGACTGGGAACCATGCACTTGGTCGACCCGAATGTGTATCAATAAATATCGTTAGTCGACGCCACTATTAAAAGTCGAGTCGCATTTTCCAATCGTGTATCAATAAATATCGTTAGTCTACGACACTATTAAAAGTTGAGTCGCATTTTCCAATCGAATTTATATCGTAACTCAAAATTATAATAAGTCGGGGCAATTGTAAGTCGAGGTGCCACTGTATACTAAAAATATTTTTCAAGGTTTATTTATTATTTTATATGTCATTTTGAAATGCACAATAATCATAATAATTGAAAGGTTGGGTCTTAGTTGTATGAAGGGTGTGCAAAACATTTGCTTGCTCCAAACTTTATTGAATTTTTTTTTAAGATTTTGCTAAAAAAAATTAAACACTATTTTCTAATTGATATAGTAAATAATACTGTTTTCATGTTAAAAATTAAATTGAGGTACTTTATGTAAAATACATTAAGAAAAAGGGAAAATTTTGTTTTATAGGTGTATGAAGGACACACTCAACATTTAATCTACCATTCTTATTGGAAAGAAAATAATTAAGGTGCATCAAAATACCTCTTTATCACATGCATCTGTATTGCAGCAGATTTTACATAAAAATAGTTGAAACCCTAATTGGTCAGTACAATATGGTAATTACAACTATATGAGTGCAACGAGGAGAGTACATTTGGTGAGTAAAACTTGGTGAGCACTGCTAGGTTAATACAAGTAGGTGAGTACAACCACTCGAGAACCACTAGAAGAGTACAAGTAGATGAGTACAACTTGGTGAGCAAAAGTACAACTTGGTGAGTAGTGTACAATGCTTGGTGGCATTGTACACTACTAGCGTGGTGTACAATGCCAGTACAACTGACACACTAGTCCCCACTAGCATGGTTTACAGTACCAGTACAACTTACACACTAGTCCCTACTTGCATGGTGTACAATGCCAGTACAACTGACACACTAGTCCCCACTAGCATGGTGTATAATGCCAGTACAACTGACACACTAGTCCCCACTAGCATGGTGTATAATGCCAGTACAACTGACACACTAGTCCCCACTAGCATGGTGTATAATGCCAGTACAACTGACACACTAGTCCCCACTAGCATGGTGTACAATGCCAGTACAACTGACACACTAGTCCCCACTAGCATGGTGTATAATGCCAGTACAACTGACACACTAGTCCCCACTAGCATGGTGTATAATGCCAGTACAACTGACACACTAGTCCCCACTAGCATGGTGTATAATGCCAGTACAACTGACACACTAGTCCCCACTAGCGTGGTTTACAGTACCATTACCTGGTTGATACCTGGTTGATGGGGTTCTGGGAGTTCTTCTACTCCTCAAGCCCGGCCCGAGGCCAGGCTCGACTTGTGAGAGTTTGGTCCACCAGGCTGTTGCTTGGAGCGGCCCGCAGGCCCACATACCCACCACAGCCCGGTTGGTCCGGCACTCCTTGGAGCAAGAAATCTAGTTTCCTCTTGAAAATGTCCACGGTTGTTCCGGCAATATTTCTTACGCTTGCTGGGAGGACGTTGAACAACCGCGGACCTCTGATGTTTATACAGTGTTCTCTGATTGTGCCTATGGCACCTCTGCTCTTCACTGGTTCTATTCTACATTTTCTTCCATGTCGTTCACTCCAGTACGTTGTTATTTTACTGTGTAGATTTGGTACTTGACCCTCCAGTATCTTCCAGGTGTATATTATTTGATATCTCTCTCGTCTTCTTTCTAGTGAGTACATTTGGAGAGCTTTGAGACGATCCCAATAATTTAGGTGCTTTATTGCGTCTATGCGTGCCGTATATGTTCTCTGTATTCCCTCTATTTCAGCAATCTCTCCTGCTCTGAAGGGGGAAGTGAATACTGAGCAGTACTCAAGACGGGACAACACAAGTGACTTGAAGAGTACAACCATTGTGATGGGATCGCTGGATTTGAAAGTTCTCGTAATCCATCCTATCATTTTTCTGGCTGTTGCAATATTTGCTTGGTTATGCTTCTTAAACGTTAGGTCGTCAGACATTATTATTCCCAAATCCTTTACATGCTGTTTTCCTACTATGGGTACATTTGATTGTGTTTTGTACTCTGTATTATGTTTAAGGTCCTCATTTTTACCGTACCTGAGTACCTGGAATTTATCACTGTTAAACATCATGTTATTTTCTGATGCCCAGTCGAAAACTTTATTAATATCAGCTTGAAGTTTTTCAATGTCCTCAGCCGAGGTAATTTTCATACTGATTTTTGTGTCATCTGCAAAGGATGATACGAAGCTGTGACTTGTATTTTCGTCTATATCTGATATGAGAATAAGGAAAAGCAGCGGTGCAAGGACTGTACCCTGAGGTACAGAGCTTTTCACTGCACTTGGACTTGATTTTATATGGTTGACAGTTACTCGCTGAGTCCTGTTTGACAGAAAACTGAGTATCCAGCGTCCTACTTTACCGGTTATTCCCATTGACTTCATTTTGTGTGCTATCACGCCATGGTCACATTTATCGAAAGCCTTTGCGAAGTCCGTGTATATCACATCAGCATTCTGTTTCTCTTCTAATGCCTCAGTGACTTTGTCGTAGTGCTCAAGTAGCTGTGAGAGGCACGATCTTCCCGCTCGAAATCCATGTTGGCCTGGGTTGTGAAGGTCATTGGTCTCCATGAAATTGGTGACCTGACTCCTAATCACTTTCTCAAATACTTTTATGATGTGTGATGTTAGTGCAACTGGTCTATAATTTTTTGCCAATGCTTTGCTCCCTCCCTTGTGTAGAGGGGCTATGTCTGCTACTTTAAGTGCATCTGGTATCTCCCCCGTGTCCAAGCTCTTCCTCCACACTATACTGAGTGCCTGTGCTACCAGTACTTTGCATTTCTTTATAAATATTGAATTCCATGAGTCTGGACCTGGGGCCGAGTGCATGGGCATGTTTTCAATTTCTTTTTCAAAATTTAGTGCGCTCGTGTTTATATCAGTTATAATTACTGGGGTTTGAATAACCCGCATAAAGAAATTGTCTGGATCTTCCACCTTCATGTTGTTTATTGGAGTGCTAAACATGTCCTCATATTGCTTTTTTAGGATTTCACTAATTTCTTTGTCATCCTCCGTGTATGAACCTTCACTTGTACGAATAGGTCCAATCCTGGCAGTGGTTTTTGCTTTTGATTTCGCATATGAGAAGAAATATTTTGGATTTTTCTTTATTTCCTGAATTGCTTTCTGTTCTAACTGCCTTTCTTCAGTGTCATATGAGTGCTTCAATTTCCGCTCGATTTCTTCAATCTCCCTATTTAAATTATTCCTTCTTTGACGGGAAATTCGTGCCTGCATAAGCAGTCCGTTATTTTTTTTCCTGCGTTTATAGTGTCGTCTGCGTTCTCTTTCTACGTTAGATCTCTTTCTGGCTTTCCTCAAAGGAACGTGTTTCAGACAGACTTGTTACGCTTCTGAAGTCAGTTTTTCTATTCCTTCTGTAGGACTTGTATTATTTAGAACAGTTCCCCATGGAATGTTTGTATGTTCCCTGTTTATTATCTCCCAGTCTATCCTTTTATTATTAAAATTGAATTTACTGAATAGCCCCTCTCGCTTTATCAACGTTTTAGGTCTATTCTGAGTATTGATGGTCGTTTGCACTTCAATGAGTTTGTGATCTGAGTATGTGGTATCTGATATCGTAATGTCTCTGATAATGTCTTCATTGTTCGTAAAGACCCGATCTAGAATATTTTCATTTCTCGTTGGCTCCGATATCTGCTGATTGAGTGAAAATTTGTCACAGAATCTACGTAGTTCTCTAATCTGTGGTTGGTTAGGTCCTGATATATTTCCTGGTATAATATTATTGTTTGCTATTTTCCACCTGAGACTAGGCAAGTAGAAGTCACCTAGGAAGATAATATCCGGTATCGGGTTCTCCAAATTATCAAGGCTATTCTATATTTTGCTTATCTGTTCTGTGAATTCCTCAGCCGTTGCATCTGGCGGTTTGTATATTAGTATAATCACTAAATTTATTTTTTCTATTTTTAATCCCAGTACCTCTACCACCTCATTTGTAACGTTTAGGAGCTCCGAGCATACAAGGTCTTCCCTAATATACAGACCCACTCCTCCATGTGACCTAATTTTCCTATCACACCTGTATAGGTTATATCCTGGAATCCAGATCTCACTGTCCAACAATTCCCCTGCATGGGTTTCTGTGAAAGCTCCAAATACTGCATTTGACTCCGTGAGGAGGCCATTTATGAACTGTACTTTGTTGTTTGTTCTTGTTTTCAGTCCTTGTGTGTTGGCAAAGATGAATGAGGTTACTCTATTAGTGATAGTTTGAATGGGAGACTTTTTCGGCAAGTCCATTATTCGTGGACATAATGAGTTTGTTCTGACCAGTACTGATTGTTGTAGGGCAGTTTTCTGTCGTAGTTGTAGTTCCCTTTCGGTGGGTAATTGTATCTGTAATTCTGGAATGCAAGTGGATCTGGCATCCAGTTCCATACACTCTCCATGCTACTCCTTTTGAATTCTCTGCCGGTCTGGTATAAAAAATTTATAGAGTTTCCTCCAAATTCATTATCCTGCTTGCCACTCTTTATGTAGCGTTCCGTGCCTTTCATGTGTCAGTTGTACAACTGTACAACAGTACAACTGACACACTAGTCCCCACTAGCGTGGTTTACAGTACCAGTACAACTGACACATTAGTCCCCACTAGCGTGGTTTACAGTACCAGTACAACTGACACACTAGTCCCCACTAGCGTGGTTTACAGTACCAGTACAACTGAAGCACTAGTCCCCACTAGCGTAGTGTACAGTGCCAGTACAACTGAAGCACTAGTCCCCACTAGCGTGGTTTACAGTACCAGTACAACTGAAGCACTAGTCCCCACTAGCGTAGTGTACAGTGCCAGTACAACTGACACACTAGTCCCCACACCACACAATGTGTGAGTGTAGCCAGTTGAGGGTGTAGTAGTGTGTGGGTGTAGCCGGTTGAGGGTGTAGTCATGTGTGGGTGTAGTCGTGTGTGGGTGTAGCCGGGTGTGGGTATAGTCTTGTGTACAAATAGGTACTCATCTAATTGTTCTCACCTATTTGTGCTTGCTGGGGTTGAGCTTTGGCTCTTTGGTCCCGCCTCTCAACTGTCAATCAACTGGTGTACAGATTCCTGAGCCTACTGGGCTCTATCATATCTACATTTGAAACTGTGTATGGAGTCAGCCTCCACCATATCACTGCCTAATGCATTCCATCCGTTAACTACTCTGACACTGAAAAAGTTCCTTCTAACGTCTCTGTGGCTCATGTGGGTACTCAGTTTCCACCTGTGTCCCCTTGTTCGCGTCCTACCAGTGTTGAATAGTTTATCCTTGTTTACCCGGGTCGATTCCTCTGAGGAATTTTGTAGGTTGTGATCATGTTTACCCTTACTCTTCTGTCTTCCAGTGTCGTAAGGTGCATTTCCCGCAGCCTTTCCTTGTAACTCATGCCTCTTAGTTCTGGGACTAGTCTAGTGGCATACCTTTGGACTTTTTCTAGCTTCGTCTTGTGCTTGACAAGGTACGGGCTCCATGCCGGGGCCGCATACTCCAGGATTGGTCATACATATGTGGTGTACAAGATTCTGAATGATTCCTTACACAGGTTCCTGAACGCTGTTCTGATGTTAGCCAGACTCGCATATGCCGCAGACGTTATTCTTTTTATGTGGGGTTCAGGAGACAGGTTTGGTGTGATATCAACTCCTAGATCTTTCTCTCTGTCCGTTTCATTAAGTACTTCATCTCCTATTCTGTATCCTGTGTCTGGCCTCCCGTTTCCACTGCCTAGTTTCATTACTTTGCATTTACTCGGGTTGAACTTCAACAGCCATTTGTTGGACCATTCACTCAGTCTGTCTAGGTCATCTTGTAGCCTCCTACTATCGTCCACAGTTTCAATCCTCCTCATAATTTTTGCATCATCGGCAAACATTGAGAGAAACGATTCAATACCCTCTGGGAGATCATTTACATATACCAGAAACAGTATAGGTCCAAGGACTGACCCCTGCGGGACTCCACTTGTAGCGTCTCGAGTGTAACCTACTTGCTATTGGGTGTAGCCAATTTAAGGTGTAGTCGTGTGTGGGTGTAGCCGGTTGATGGTGTAGTGGTGTGTGGGTGTAGCCGGTTGAAGGTGTAGTCAAGTGTGGGTGTAGCCGGTTGAAGGTGTAGTCGTGTTGGGTGTAGCCGGTTGAGGGTGTAGTTGTGTGCAGTTTAGCCGGTTGAGGGTGTAGTTGTGTGCAGTGTAGCCGGTTGAGGGTGTAGTTATGTGTGGGTGTAGTCGAGTGTGAGTGTAGCCGGTTGATGGTGTAGCCGGTTGAGAGTGTAGTCGAGTGTGAGTGTAGCCGGTTGATGGTGTAGCCGGTTGAGGGTGTAGTCATGTGTGGGTGTAGTTGTGTGTGGGTGTTGCCGGTTTAGGGTGTAGTTGTGTGTGGGTATAGCCGGTTGAGAGTGTAGTCGTGTGTGAGTGTAGTCGTGTGTGGGTGTAGTTCTGTGTGGGTGTAGCCGGTTTAGGGTGTAGTTGTGTGTGGATGTAGCCAGTTGAAGGTGAAGTCGTGTGTGGATGTAGTCGTGTGTAGGTACCACACCACCACTACTACACCATCACTACCACTACCACCACTACCATCACTACCACACCACCACTACCACACTTCCACTATCACCACTACCAATAGTAGGCCTCCTTCAGTCTCGGAAGACTATGGAGTTGCGCTCTGGTTGTCAATCCTGGTGCAGCGTCTGGTGTGACTGATGAGGCCAATCAGAGAGTGGCAGTCCATCCCACACCGAGCACAAGCGAAGTCTGATTCTGGTCTGTCTTCCTGGCTACCGGCTATCCTTCTCTGTCTCTTTGCCTCCGATTTCTTGGCAAGTGACTCCTCGAATTTGGAGAGACCTCACTGAACAGACGGCGCCCAGGCTGAACGGTCTGTGGCCAGTGTTTCCCATGTAGCAAGATCGACGTCCATGGCTTTCAGGTCCCTCTTGCATACGTCTTTGTACCATAGCTGGAGTTTACCTGTTGGATGCTTTCCCTGCGTCAGCTACACATACAGGAGATCCTTAGGGATCCTGCCGTCGCCCATTCCCATCACGTGCCCCAGCCAGGGCATTCGTCTCTGCTTCAGCATTGTGTACATGCTGGTGATTCTAGCTCTCTCCAGGACGCTGTTGTTTGTCACCTTGTCCTGCCAGGTGATGATCAAGATGTGTCGGAGGCAGCGCATGTGGTAGGCATTCAGCTGTCTTTCCTGGCAGGCGCGGAGTGTCCAAGATTCACTGCCATATAGAACAGTGCTCAGGACACAGGCTCTGTAAACCTGGATCTTTGTATACTCAGTCAGCTTATTGTTGGCCCACACTCTCTTTGTCTGAATATGGTAGTATATGCCATACTGATGCGTTTGTTTAGCTCCATATCAAGAGAGAGGGAGTCAGAGATTGTGGAGCCCAGTTCACGAAGTCGTGAACCTGGGCGATGTCATGAACAAGTTCCAGTTTGTAATCGGAGATGCCGATGTCAGATGGGGAGTCCACTCCTTGTCCCATGACCTGTGTTTTCTTCAGGCCGATTGCGAGTCCGAAAGCCTGACAGGCCTTGCTGAAGCTGGTCATGAGCCGTTGGATACCAGCACTACCACACTACTACTACTTCACCAGCACTACCTCCATAACCACATCACCACTACCACCATCACAACTCCACCACTACCACACTCACCACCACTGCCACACACACACATCACCACTACCACCACTACCAGCAGCATCACACCACCACTACTACACCACCACTACCAGAGAAAAGTGAGGATAGGCCGAGCGATTTAGTCCCAGCAAGGATGTTGAAGGAGACTGGATCCGATTTCACCTTAGTGAATCCTTCTCACAGAACTACAGGATTTCCGCTATGGGAGTAGCCCTGATAAGAACATTGGGGACACGAGTGAGAATGCCCCTCTACGAGGTGACACTTAATTCTGACTACGGTTGCCAAACTCTTGTAGGAGGGGTCTGTGCTTCATTCCTAGAATGAATACCAAGGTAATCTTAGGAAACGACTCTTGTGGGGGATGTGTTCTCCCTAACCTAATCAAGGGCGAAATGTGTGTGGAGCCCTACAGAAGGAGCAGAGCGACGGACGCAGAGGGTGATGCAATGGAAATTGCGAAAGTGCCATTTCCGTTATGTGCGGTGACGTAAGGATGGGGCGTCGAGGAGGATGATGTGTGCGTGTCTGGTCATGCCAAAGAGGATATATCGGATTACATATCATCTGGTATATCATCGTTCAGAGAGGAGGCCAGAGGACAAGTGTTAGATGAGGAAGGTCCGGATAGGGGTATCCAGGTTACACTGATCAGTCCTCTCGGAGTTGACCGGAAGTTTCCAGAGTTGGTGTGAGAGGTCGAAGAAGGTCTCGCCGGACTCGAGTCACCAACTCACTTCTTTATGGAAAGAGGAGTGTTGATGAAACGGTGGAGACCGGCGTGAGTGGAGGCAAGTGATGGAATGTTTGGAGTGAGGTGTCAAGTGGTGGTGCTGACGCGATGCAGAGGCGCGGTACTCGAGCTTGCGACTTTGTGGATCCCGCAGGTCACTTAGGGGTGACCAAGACCTTAAGCCAGACTCAGGAACATTTTTATTGGCCGGGCATGGACACCAATGTGAGGAGAGTTTGCAATACATGATATATATATATATATATATATATATATATATATATATATATATATATATATATATATATATATATATATATATATATATATATATATATATATATATATATATATATATATATATATATATGTATATATATATATATATATATATATATATATATATATATATATATATATATATATATATATATATATATATATATATATATATATATATATATATATATATATGTATATATATATATATATATATATATATATATATATATATATATATATATATATATATATATATATATATATATATATATATAAACCACCACTGGTTTAATTAAAGGGACCCACATCCTCGAAGAAGAAAATAAATAGTGTTCAGTGAAGACCTTGTGGATTCTCAATGAATACTTTAATCTCTTCCTCTCCAACCACCCTTATTATTTTTTTTGTTATATTTTTTATTTGATTTTATTGCAATGCTACAGTTTACAGAAAACACACACTTATATAACAATATACCAATCAGTGTTCGAAGACCTCGTCCAGCTCCTCGGGGGTCGGGTGCATACCCAAGATACAGCACGCATTTCCCCTCTGAACAGCGACACTCAGGCGCTGGAACATGAAATTGGCCGCTCTTGGGTCTCTAGTTTTCCCAATGAGTTCCTTGCCCACCTCCTTCAGGAACTTAATTGCACATTTACCCCAGGCGCCCAGAGTCTCAGAGCCTATCGGCACGAACCTGTAACAACGTTCTAGGTCCCTGTACTTGTTTGTTTTCTGGGTCTCCCTGAAGGTGGCCGCCCCGCCTCCCTCAGCTGTGCTGTAAGGTAGATAGGTATCAGCCAATCTAGATGCACACGTGTAGTCCCATATGACCTGTTTACCTTCCCTCCATAGCTGCAGGGTGACTCCATCTGGGCGTTTTTGGCTGTTGTCAGGCCTGCACAACTGAGGTTCCCTTTGTGCTGGGCACCGAGCTGTAGCCAAACTTTTCTTGATGATGTCATTGACTGCTTCATGTCTGGCAATCTTTCCCTGTGTCTTACGACAGATGGGACCATGGCTGCCGTATTGGTCTGCCCGTGCATGGCCGCAAATACACCGGTGCTCGGTGGAGATAGGGGCGGCAAGGCGCAGGGCAACACCAATACTTAGGGTCCGATAGTCCAGGCGGGTGCCCAAGGCGGAATTAGGGACTACCAACAGGAAGTCCCCGGCATGGGGCGCTTGCACAGCTAGAAGACGCGCTTTGTCCTTCCTGGAAGCTGCCTCCAGCAATAATGTGGCGATGTTTTCCACTATGGGGCTATCCCATTTGGACTGTTTGCAGTCATTTGGAAAAGTCGGTCAAGGGTGAGAGTTGACAAGAGTGTCCCACTGACTGGCTCCTTCCGCGAATTTGGGATCATGAATTCCAATGGAGTCTCTTAGGTATTCCGGTAGTATTTCCTTAACTAATTCACCCGTAGCACTGGTCGGGGATAAGAATGCCGGCAATGCTAACTGTGTCGCCTGGCGAATACCTATTCCCCCGAGTCTAGCTGGGAGCGTTGCTTGGTCCCATTGGTCATCTTGCAGGGAGAGGTTTAACACTTTCACGGTCATTGACCTTAGGAGTGAGTAAAATTCTGTTAATTTTGGACTGTCGAAGGAGGGAGCACACCTTAGGAAATAGGTCAGTCTGGGCAAAGCCAGGCACCTTGTGAGAAGGTACAGAGCATCGTGAGCGTCCAAAGCCCCCTATTCTTCCATCCATCCTCCTCAGGTTGTTCAGCTTTTCTTCGAGGACTACCTCAATGGCGCTCGAGCCCAGAGGTGCCCCTAGCAGCACACTGTCGGTGGGAGCGATCACTTGGGCTCCTGGTAATATGATTCGCACTGCATCTATGGTTGGTTGGCTAGATGAGATGATTTCACACTTTGATGGGTTTAGGGTGAGTCCTAACTCCTCTCCCTTAGATTTCACCAGCTGTAGATCTTCTCCCAGGGACTCCTGTGTCCCTGTCAGGGTTCCATTGTCCAGGAACCAGATGTCGAGTTCGCTGGTTGTATAGAGTTATGTGTCTGCTATGTGGGGGTCTAGTATTATGGAGTAGGATCAGCAGTTAGAATTAAGATGTATCTCAAGTATTGGAGATCATAAAGGCCCAGCCCCCAATAAAAAGATAAGAGTAATACTTATAGTGGCTTACTGAAAATGTCAGCCTAGAGGTAGATCATAGATCTCCTACACAGAAAGAATGGATACTCCTTTAAACTAACTTATTTATTAACCCCTTAATAACCCCCATATACATTCACAACAATAACAATAATTACTTTACCACCATATTTTATGTTAAAAGCCTTGGTCCACATAAGCAGGATACAAGGTTTTACAATGAGCACAAGCTAGGGTAAAGTCTACTAGGCAAGGGACACTAGCAAGGACTCTAGGTAGCTTACTGGTACTACTGGAGCCCACGTGGTTCCACTGGGACCCCCTTAGAGTAACTTAGCAATATAAACACTAGTGATCACCTAATTAATTAACACACAGTAATACTCTACACATTAGAACACACTTATGCCAGAAAACGTGAATACAGCACAGTACTTATCTTGGTAAACTAGACACAGAATTAGGTAAGGGAGAGAAGCAGGAGGAAGGGGAGAAGGTTGTTTTTCACCACAACGCCAGCCAGAGAAGGAGGAGCGTCTCCAGTTTCAGCTTCCTCCAGCTGACTCGCTGCCGGCTGGCTACTCACCTAATCGTACAGCAGCCCTATATCAAAGTTTACTCAGATCTATTTTGCTAATACTTTCTAATCATTTGTAAACATAGTTGATGCCTATTTTAGTAATTAATAATCAACCACAAGCTCAGTCTTTAAATGCTCTGTGAGAAACAAGAATCCTCTTACGTCTGGCAGGGGAGATACAAACAGACACACGTCGACTAGTGTATCAAATAATATAAAGTAGTTTATTTATCTCAATTTGACCTCTGGTTTCCAACTGAGGAACCCAGGGTCGTAACACTGGTCAACCTGCTTGTGACCTCTTTAACCGCCACGTAAAAAAGAAAAGGGGCAAGAGGGTCTCCCTGCTGGACACCTTCTGCAGAAACAACTTCATGTTTCCCAAACAACAGCGTCGATTCCCTAATCTACCCTGCTGAGACGAAGGGGAGTAGAGAAGGAAAGCTTGTTCGAACTGCTTCCAGTATCACATCCCTTTTTACCTGGTTGAAGGCATTTTTAAAGCCTAATTTAATTAATGCCTTATTTTCTGGGAGGTGCTTGATATAGGGTCGTGCTGCATGAGCTGCTGCTTCACAGCCATGGGGGACACCAAAACCTAGTTGATGGGGGTCGAAGCATCGTTGCAGCGTCTATGCTAATTTTTCTGACAGCTGCCCTAGCAAAAAGGCGCCGAAGTGTGTTACCCACAGCAATCGGTTTGATTCCACCATCCTTCTTCTTAAGGGCACAATGGGATACTCCGCAGAAAAAGGGTTTAATTGTATCCGGGATCAACCCAGAGAGGCAGTCGTAGACAAACTTCGTGACCTCTAACAGTAATGTCTCGGCAACTTCTCCGATAACTGGATTTACCATCTCCGTGAGGTCCTGAGGTCTTACTCCAGTGTATCCCCCTGCTGAGCCTGGCGGAAATGACATGATGGCTTTGTATACCCCTGACGCTTGGAGGAATAGAGGTCCCATGTCTGGGACATTTGTGTCCCGAGCAGTAGGTTCCCATGGTACTCTAGGAGGGTGCTTTTCTCACAGTGAGTCGGCAGTAGCAGGATTTCCAGGGGCTATATACATATATATATATATATATATATATATATATATATATATATATATATATATATATATATATATATATATATATATATATATATATATATATATATATGTATGTATATATATATATATATATATATATATATATATATATATATATATATATATATATATATATGTATGTATATATATATATATATATATATATATATATATATATATATATATATATATATATATATATATATATATATATATATATATGTGCATTAATTGGCTGTTGATTGCTGGTGTTGACTTCTTAATGTGTAGTGCCTCACAAACGTCAAGCCGCCTGCTATCGCTGTATCTATCGATGATTTCTGTGTTGTTTACTAGGATTTCTCTGGCGATGGTTTGGTTGTGGGAAGAGATTATGTGTTCCTTAATGGAGCCCTGTTGCTTATGCATCGTTAAACGCCTAGAAAGAGATGTTGTTGTCTTGCCTATATACTGGATTTTTTGGAGCTTACAGTCCCCAAAAGGGCATTTGAAGGCATAGACGACGTTGGTCTCTTTTAAAGCGTTCTGCTTTGTGTCTGGAGAGTTTCTCATGAGTAGGCTGGCCGTTTTTCTGGTTTTATAGTAAATCGTCAGTTGTATCCTCTGATTTTTGTCTGTAGGGATAACGTTTCTATTAACAATATCTTTCAGGACCCTTTCCTCCGTTTTATGAGCTGTGGGAAAGAAGTTCCTGTAAAATAGTCTAATAGGGGGTATAGGTGTTGTGTTAGTTGTCTCTTCAGAGGTTCCATGGCGTTTCACTTTCCTTCTTATGATGTCTTCGACAAAACCATTGGAGAAGCCGTTGTTGACTAGGACCTGCCATACCCTACAGAGTTCTTCGTCGACTTGCTTCCATTCTGAGCTGTGGCTGAAAGCACGGTCGACATATGCGTTAATAACACTCCTCTTGTACCTGTCTGGGCAGTCGCTGTTGGCATTTAGGCACATTCCTATGTTCGTTTCCTTAGTGTAGACTGCAGTGTGGAAACCTCCGCTCTTTTCCATGACTGTTACATCTAGAAAGGGCAGCTTCCCATCCTTTTCCATCTCGTAAGTGAAACGCAGCACGGAACTCTGCTCAAATGCCTCCTTCAGCTCCTGCAGATGTCTGACATCAGGTACCTGTGTAAAAATGTCGTCAACATACCTGCAGTATATGGCCGGTTTCAAGTTCATGTCGACTAAGACTTTTTGCTCGATGGTACCCATGTAGAAGTTTGCAAACAGGACACCTAGGGGAGAACCCATGGCGACCCCATTTACTTGCTTATACATATGCCCATCCGGGCTCAAGAAGGGTGCCTCTTTAGTACAAGCTTGGAGTAGTTTCCTTAAAATATTTTCTGGTATGTCAAGAGGAGTACAGGCTGGATCACGATACACTCTGTCGGCTATCATCCCGATTGTCTCGTCCACAGGTACGTTGGTAAACAGCGATTCTACGTCCAACGAGGCTCTTATCCCTGTGGCCCGTGTGCCCCGCAGTAAGTCAACAAATTCCTTTGGAGACTTCAGGCTGAAGGCGCAAGGGACATAAGGAGTCAGCAGGCCGTTGAGTCGCTTCGCCAGTCTGTACGTGGGTGTGGGTATCTGGCTAATGATTGGCCGAAGTGGGTTTCCAGGCTTGTGTGTCTTGACATTTCCATACGCATATCCAGGTTTATATTCCCCAATAATCTTTGGCAGGTGGAGTCCGGATTTCTTGGCGTTCACAGTTTCGATCAGTTTGTTGACCTTTGCTTTCAATTCGGCTGTAGTGTCCTTCGTTACCCTTTGGAATTTAGTTTGGTCAGAGAGTATGAGGTTCATTTTCGCCAGATATTCGTCTTTTTTAAGAATGACGACTATTGGCGACTTGTCACCTCTCCTGACAACTATCTCCTTGTTCTCACGAAGGCTTTTAGCTGCCGCTTTGAGCTCGGGGGACAGTATGGTGCTTCTGTAATTGCCTCGATTCTTTCCTCCTTCCGCAATAAGTTCTGCTTGTAAGGTATCTTTGATAGTGACCTTCTTTTGTGTCTGGATAAGTGTGGTTCTCTTTGTGCTGGGCAGCGGGCTGTGGCGAGGCTCCTCTTGATGATGTCGTTGACTTCTTCATGTCTTGCAATTTTACCCTGTGATTTACGACATACCAGACCATGACGACCATACTGGTCTGCCATTGCAGTTCCGCAGATGCACCTATGTTCGGTGAGGATGGGGGCAGCAAGGCGAAGGGCAATTCCAATGCCGAGAGCGTCATGACTGAGACGAGTTCCCAGGGCTGCATTGGGCACAGCAAATAAAAAATCCCTGGCGTGGGGTGCTGTTACCGCTAGGAGGCGGGCTTTGTTTTCAGCATCAGCGTTGTCAATCATTGCAGTGAGTCTTTTCCATTATGGGGCTATCCCAGTGGGCCTGCTTGTGGTCTTTTGGAACTTGTGGTCGGGGTTGAGGGTGTGCAATGGTGTCCCATTGTCTGGCTGCTTCGATGAACGTTTGATCATGAGTTCCCGCTGTCTCTCTCATACGCTCTGGTAGGATCTGCCCTACCAATTCGTTGGCTGCTGTACATGAGGATAAGAATGCTGGAAGTGCTACCTCAGTTGCCTTTCATATGCCTATCCCTCCAAATCTCACTGGGAGTGTTGCTTGGTTCCACGGACTGTCATCTAAATCTAGGTTGAGCGCCTTCCTGAATATTGACCTGAGGAGCTCATCATATTGATTTAGCAGTGGGTTGCCAAAAGTTGGTGCACACCTTAAGAAGTATGTTAGCCTGGGCAAGGTAAGGCACTTTGTGAGAAGGTAGAGGGCATCGTGGGAGTCCAAGTCCCCTATTCTCTCTTTCATTCTCTTTAGGTCTCTAAACTTTTTGTCAAGGACTGCAGCAATGGCATTGTGGCCCAGAGGTGCTCCAAGTAGTGTGCTGTCGGTGGGTTTAATGACTGAAGCTTCTGGTAAAACAGATTTCACTGCTCTAATAATTACTTCACTGGATGCAATAATTTCGCACTTGGAGGGGTTAAGAACGAGACCCATGGACTCCCCCCGTGTCTTCACCAGCTGCAGGTCTTCCAGCAGGGAATCTTGTGTGCCTGCCAGAGTGCCATCATCCAGGAACGAGATGTTGAGCTCACTGGACAGTCTGGTTGTAATTTCTCGAACCGCTATGCAAAAGAGGAAGGGTGCAAGTGGGTCTCCCTGTTGAGTTCCCTCTGCTGAGGTGACTTCATGTTTGCCGAACAGAAGGTTGAGTCTTTGCTGTAGCCTGCTGACACAAATGGGAGAATGCTTGGACAGTGATCCTGGACTGCAGTGAGGATTCCTTCCCTTTTGACCGAGTTGAAAGCGTTTTTAAAATCTAATTTTACTACTGCCTGGTCTTCAGTAAGAGAGCTAATGTAGGCTCGTGCAGCATGAGACGCTGCTTCACAGCCTTGGGGGACTCCAAACCCCAGCTGGTTGGGTTGCAGCATGGTGGCTGCTTCCATTCGGATACTTCTGACAAGAGCCCTTGCAACTAGGCGGCGAAGGGTATTACCAACGGCAATGGGTCTGATCCCTCCTCCCTTCTTTTTCAGGGCACATAGGGATGCACCAAAGAAGAATGGTTGGATTTCATCAGGGATTAACCCGGCGAGGCAGTTGTTGACAAACGTTGTGATTTCTATCAGGAGCGCTTCTGCAGCTGGGCCAAGAACAGGGTTCACCATTTCCTTCACATGTTGAGGTCTTACCCCTGTGTAGCCTCCTGAGGAGCCCGGGGAAAATGAAACGATAGCTTTATAAACCTCTGACTCCCGGAGGACGAGAGGTTCCTGGTTAGGGGCGAGCCTGACCTGTAGGGGAGGTCCACCCACGGCCCTGAGGGGGTGTTTTTCTCTCAGTGCTTGGGCTGTGGTTTCATCCCTGGGCAAAATTTTGTCCTCAGTTGTGATCAACCTGAGTGCCCCGACTGTATTGCCCTCTTCAATTTTCTTGCTGACTTGGGTACCTAATTTTCTGTTGTCGCTGATTGTCGTACTTGGTCTGCCTCGGCGGTGTTTGGTGTGTTTGGGAAGGCGGACTAGGTTGTCAGCCCTAGGAAAATCCCTAATTGCTTTATTGACGGATGAGGCCAGTATATATATATATATATATATATATATATATATATATATATATATATATATATATATATATATATATATATATATATATATATATATATATATATATATATATATATATATATATATGTGTGTGTGTGTGTGTGTGTGTGTGTTTACTAGTTGTGTTTACTAGTTGTGTTTTTGCGGGGGTTGAGCTTTGCTCTTTCGGCCCGCCTCTCAACTGCCAATCAACTGTTTACTAACTACTACTTTTTTTTTTTGTTTTTTTTTCCCACACCACACACACACACACACCCCAGGAAGCAGCTCGTGACAGCTGACTAACTCCCAGGTACCTATTTACTGCTAGGTAACAGGGGCACTTAGGGTGAAAGAAACTTTGCCCATTTGTTTCTGCCTCGTGCGGGAATCGAACCCGCGCCACAGAATTACGAGTCCTGCGCGCTATCCACCAGGCTACGAGGCCCTATGTGTGTGTGTGTGTGTGTGTGTGTACTCACCTATTTGTGCTTGCAGGATCGAGCATTGACTCTTGGATCCCGCCTTTCCAGCTATTGGTTGTTTACAGCAATGACTCCTGTCCCATTTCCCTATCATACCTAGTTTTAAAAGTATGAATAGTATTTGCTTCCACAACCTGTTCCCCAAGTGCATTCCATTTTTCCACTACTCTCACGCTAAAAGAAAACTTCCTAACATCTCTGTGACTCATCTGAGTTTCCAGTTTCCACACATGTCCTCTCGTTCTGTTATTATTAAGTGTGAACATTTCATCTATTTCCACTTTGTCAATTCCTCTGAGTATTTTATATGTCCCTATCATATCTCCTCTCTCCCTTCTTTTCTCTAGTGTCGTAAGGTTCAGTTCCTTCAGACGCTCTTCATATCCCATCCCTCGTAACGCTGGGACAAGCCTCGTCACAAACCTCTGAACCTTCTCCAGTTTCTTTATGTGTTTCTTCAGGAGGGGGCTCCATGATGGCGCGGCATACTCTAAGACGGGTCTCACGTAGGCAGTGTAAAGCGCCCTAAAAGCCTCCTCATTTAGGTTTCTGAATGAAGTTCTAATTTTCGCAAGTGTAGAGTACGCTGCTGTCGTTATCCTATTTATATGTGCCTCAGGAGTTAGATTAGGTGTCACATCCACTCCCAGGTCTCTTTCTCGAATCGTTACAGGTAGGCTGTTCCCCATCATTGTGTACTGTCCCTTTGGTCTCCTATCACCTGATCCCATTTCCATAACTTTATATTTACTGGTGTTAAACTCCAGTAGCCATTTCCCTGACCATCTCTGCAACCTGTATAAGTCCTCTTGGAGGATCCTACAATCCTCTTCTGTCACAACTCTTCTCATTAATTTTGCGTCATCCGCAAACATTGACATGTATGATTCCACTCCTGTAAACATATCATTTACGTAAATTAGAAAGAGGATTGGTCCCAGAACCGATCCTTGAGGTACTCCACTTGTTACTGTTCGCCAGTCCGACTTCTCGCCCCTTACCATTACCCTCTGGCTCCTTCCTGTTAGGTAGTTCTTCACCCATACAAGGGCCTTTCCGCTTACTCCTGCCTGCCTCTCAAATTTGTATAGCAGTCTCATGTGCAGTACTGTATCAAAGGCCTTTTGGCAGTCAAGAAATATGCAGTCTGCCCAGCCTTCTCTGTCCTGCCTTATCCTTGGTACTTTATCATAGAATTCTAAAAGGTTTGTTAGGCATGATTTCCCTGTCCAGAACCCATGTTGGTGCTTGTTTACAAACCCAATGCTCTCCAGGTGCTCAACAAGTCTTAGCCTAATTATTCTTTCAAGTATTTTGCAGGGGATGCTTGTCAGTGATACGGGTCTGTAGTTAAGTGCCTCCTCCCTATCACCTTTCTTGAAAATCGGTACGACATTTGCCTCCTTCCAGCAACTGGGCAATTCTCCCGACATAAGTGACTCATTAAAGATCATTGCCAGAGGCACGCTGAGAGCCTGCGCTGCCTCTTTAAGTATCCACGGTGATACTTTGTCTGGTCCAACAGCTTCATTTGCATCCAGTGTTGTCAACTGTTTCATTACCTCCTCTGCTATCACCTCTATATCTGAAAGTCTTTCATCTAGGGTAATCGCTTCTAACAATGGGAGCTGCTCAGGCTCGGTTGTGAACACTCCATGGAATTTTGCATTCAGTACCTCGCAGATTTCCTTGTCGCTTTCTGTATATGCTCCTTCTGTTTTCCTCAGTCTTGTCACTTGGTCATTTACCGACATCTTCCTTCATATATGGCTATGTAGTAATTTAGGTTGCTTTTTCGCTTTGATTGCAATATCATTCTCATAATTTCTTTCCGACACTCGTCTTATGTTAATGTAATCATTCCTAGCTCTGTTACATCTAATCCTGTTGTCCTCTGTCCTTTGTCTTCTGTACTTCCTCCACTCCCTCCTGCTTCTCACCTTTGCTTCCTGACACTGTCTATTAAACCATGGGTTTAATAGACAGTGTGAATAATGACAGTGTGACAGACAGAATAATAGATATTCCCTCCTGCTTTTTTCCTTTATTGCTGGAATAAATCTCTCTTCAGCCTCCTCGCATTTCAATATGACCTGGTTCATCATACATTGCACTGTTTGTCCTCTAAGTTCCTCCTCCCACTGCACTTCTCCCAGGTAGTCCCTTATTCTTCTGTAGTCCCCTTTTCTGTAATCAAGTCTCCTTTCCCGGACCTCTTGTCCTTTGGTCACAATTTTAAGCTCCATCATGTAGTCAAAGACTAGGACACAATGGTCACTGGCTCCTAGTGGTATTTCATGTTCCAACTGCTCGATGTCTTCTACATTTTGGATGAAAATAAGATCTAATAGGCTGGGCGTATCCCCTCCTCTTTCCCTAGTATCTTCCTTCATATGCTGTGTTAGGAAATTCCTGTCAATAACGTCTACCAGCTTCGCTTCCCAGGTCTCCTCCCCGCCATGAGGATTCCTCGTTTCCCAATCTATCTCTCCGTGATTTAGGTCCCCCATGACCAGCAGCTTCGCTCTCATTCTATGCGCTATAGTTGCTGCCCTCTGCAGTTCATCTATAAATGTCTTGTTGCTGTCCTCGTACTCCTGCCTGGCCCTTCTACTGTTTGGTGGGGATTGTAGAGTATCAAGATTACAATCTTCTTCCCATCTACTGTCAGAGTTCCATGTATGAAGATCGTGCTTTCATTGGTACCCGGATTTTCCAGCTCATCAAACTTCCATTTCCGCTTTATTAGGAGTGCCACTCCTCCTCCCTGTCTCTGTGTCCTTTCTTTTCTTATCACCTGGTACCCACTCTGGAAAGATTGCATCCGAGATCATGCCATCATGTGTGTTGTGTTTGCGGGGGTTGAGCTCTGGCTCTTTGGTCCCGCCTCTCAACCGTCAATCAACAGGTGTACAGATTCCTGAGCCTATTGGGCTCTGTCATATCTACACTTGAAACTGTGTATGGAGTCAGCCTCCACCACATCACCCCCTAATGCATTCCATTTGTCAACCACTCCGACACTAAAAAAGTTCTTTCTAATATCTCTGTGGCTCATTTGGGCACTCAGTTTCCACCTGTGTCCCCTTGTGCGTGTTCCCTTTGTGTTAAATAGACTGTCTTTATCTACCCTATCAATTCCCTTCAGAATCTTGAATGTGGTGATCATGTCTCCCCTAACTCTTCTGTCTTCCAGCGAAGTGAGATTTAATTCCCGTAGTCTCTCCTCATAGCTCATACCTCTCAGCTCGGGTACTAGTCTGGTGGCAAACCTCTGAACCTTTTCCAGTTTAGTCTTATCCTTGACTAGATATGGACTCCATGCTGGGGCTGCATACTCCAGGATTGGCCTGACATATGTGGTATACAAAGTTCTGAATGATTCTTTACACAAGTTTCTGAATGCCGTTCGTATGTTGGCCAGCCTGGCATATGCCGCTGATGTTATCCGCTTGATATGTGCTGCAGGAGACAGGTCTGGCGTGATATCAACCCCCAAGTCTTTTTCCTTCTCTGACTCCTGAAGAATTTCCTCTCCGAGATGATACCTTGTATCTGGCCTCCTGCTCCCTACACCTATTTTCATTACATTACATTTGGTTGGATTAAACTCTAACAACCATTTGTTCGACCATTCCTTCAGCTTGTCTAGGTCTTCTTGAAGCCCTTTAAGCAGTCCTCCTCTGTCCTAATCCTTCTCATAATTTTAGCATCGTCCGCAAACATTGAGAGAAATGAATCGATACCCTCCGGGAGATCATTTACATATATCAGAAACAAGATAGGACCGAGTACAGAGCCCTGTGGGACTCCACTGGTGACTTCACGCCAATCGGAGGTCTCACCCCTCACCGTAACTCTCTGCTTCCTATTGCTTAGATACTCCCTTATCCACTGGAGCACCTTACCAGCTACACCTGCCTGTCTCTCCAGCTTATGTACCAGCCTCTTATGCGGTACTGTGTCAAAGGCTTTCCGACAATCCAAGACAATGCAGTCCGCCCAGCCCTCTCTTTCTTGCTTAATCTGTGTCACCTGATCGTAGAATTCTATCAAGCCTGTAAGGCAAGATTTATTCTCCCTGAACCCATGTTGGCGATTTGTCACGAAGTCCCTTCTCTCCAGGTGTGTTACCAGGTTTTTTTTTTTTTTTTTGTGTGTGTGTGTGTGTGTACTCACCTATTTGTGCTTGCTGGGGTTGAGCTTTGGCTCTTTGGTCCCGCCTCTCAACTGTCAATCAACTGGTGTACAGATTCCTGAGCCTACTGGGCTCTATCATATCTACCTTTGAAACTGTGTATGGAGTCAGCCTCCACCACATCACTGCCTAATGCATTCCATCCGTTAACTACTCTGACACTGAAAAAGTTCCTTCTAACATCTCTGTGGCTCATGTTGGTACTCAGTTTCCACCGTGTCCCCTTGTTCGCATCCCACCAGTGTTGAATAGTTTATCCTTGTTTACCCGGTCGATTCCTCTGAGGATTTTGTAGGTTGTGATCATGTCTCCCCTTACTCTTCTGTCTTCCAGTGTCGTAAGGTGCATTTCCCGCAGCCTTTCCTCGTAACTCATGCCTCTTAGTTCTGGGACTAGTCTAGTGGCATACATTTGGACTTTTTCCAGCTGCGTCTTGTGCTTGACAAGGTACGTGCTCCTTACTGGGGCCACATACGCCAGGATTGGTCTTACATATGTGGTGAACAAGATTCTGAATGATTCCTTACACAGGTTTCTGAACGCTGTTCTGATGTTAGCCAGCCTCACATATGCCGCAGACGTTATTCTTTTTATGTGGGCTTCATGAGACAGATTTGGTGTGATATCAACTACTAGATCTTTCTCTCTGTACGTTTCATTAAGTACTTCATCTCCTATTCTGTATCCTTTGTCTGGCCTCCTGTTTCCACTGCCTAGTTTCATTAATTTGCATTTACTCGGGTTGAACTTCAACAGCCATTTGTTGGACCATTCACTCAGTTTGTCTAGGTCATCTTGTAGCCTCCTACTATTGTCCTCAGTTTCAATCCTCCTCATAATTTTTGCATCATCATCAAACATTGAGAGAAACGATTCTGTACCCTCTGGGAAATCCTTTACATAAATCAGAAACAGTATAGGTCCACGGACTGACCCCAGCGGGACTCCACTCGTAACGTCTCGCCAATCTGAGACCTCACCCCTCGCACTGACTCGTTGTCTTCTGTTGCTTAGGTACTCCTTTATCCAATGGAGTACCTTCCCTTTCACTCCTGCCTGCATCTCCAGCTTTTTCATTAGCCTCTTGTGTGGCACTGTACCAAAGGCTTTCTGACAATCCCAAAATATGCAGTCTGCCCACCCTTCTCTTTCTTGCCTTATTTTTGTTGCCTGGTCGTAGAATTCAAGTAACCCTGTGACGCAGGACCTACCTCATAGGGCCTTCCTCACTGTGTGTGTGTGTGTGTGTGTGTGTGTGTGTGTGTGTGTGTGTGTGTGTGTGTGTGTGTGTGTGTGTGTGTAAATCACGAAAAATAAATACATGATTAAAAATGTGACAGTGATAGTCCACGGAGGAAAATTGAAACAGGAATTTCCTTAAGTACTTTCGTATATTAATACATCTTTGACTCCTTCTGAAGATGTATTAATATACGAAAGTACTTAAGGAAATTCCTGTTTCAATTTTCCTCCGTGATATGACTGTCATATATATATATATATATATAAATATATATATATATATATATATATATATATATATATATATATATATATAAATATATATATATATATATATATATTCTTTTCCACAGCTCATAAAACGGAGGAAAGGGTCCTGAAAGATATTGTTATTAGAAGCGTTATCCCTACAGACAAAAATCAGAGGATACAACTGACCATTTACTATAAAACCAGAAAAACGGCCAGCCTACTCATGAGAAACTCTCCAGACACAAAGCAGAACGCTTTAAAAGAGACCAACGTCGTCTATGCCTTCAAATGCCCACTTGGGGATTGTAAACTCCAAAAAAACCAGTATATAGGCAAGACAACAACATCTCTTTCTAGGCGTTTAACGATGCATAAGCAACAGGGCTCCATTAAGGAACATATAATCTCTTCCCACAACCAAACCATCACCAGAGAAATCCTAGTAAACAACACAGAAATCATCGATAGATACAGCGATAGCAGACGGCTTGACGTTTGCGAGGCACTGCACATTAAGAAGTCAACACCAGCAATCAACAGCCAATTAATGCACAACTATATTCTACCCACCTCAAGACTCCGCTCCAATATAGAAGCATCAAGAAATATGGACCAATAGGCTTTCTACAATCACTTCCATTTCAATACCCATTGTTTCGTGTTCTGTCTTGTGTTGATGAAATTAATACCCTATTAAATACCACCTCACCCCATCCACCTCACTCAAATGTAGATATAAACAAATCGGAGATAGGTAGGTTCTATTCAGTTGTGTATGTGTAAAGTCTTTGAAAATGTAATAAGTTTTACGAAACGCGCTCAAGTGTCGCGTCAGACTAGAAATAAAAATGAATTTTGGAGAATTGATTTTTGAATTACCTCCAACAGTGAAAACAAATGTAAGAAAGATAGAGAAAATTCGTGTTAGAATTATTAATCTTACTTTTTCGGTCATATTTAATAATATATGTCTGCAGGAAAGACTGCTACCAAAATATACTAATATATATATATATATACATATATGTATATATATATATATATATATATATATATATATATATATATATATATATATATATATATATATATGTATATATATATATATATATATACATATATATATATATATATATATATATATATATGTCGTACCTAGTAGCCAGAACTCACTTCTCAGCCTACTATTCAAGGCCCGATTTGCCTAATAAGCCAAGTTTTTCTGAATTAATATATTTACTATAATTTTTTTCTTATGAAATGATAAAGCAACCCTTTTCTCTATGAATGAGGTCAATTTTTTTTTATTGGAGTTAAAATTAACGTAGATATATGACCGAACCTAACCAACCCTACCTAACCTAACCTAACCTATATTTATAGGTAAGGTTAGGTTAGGTAGCCAAAAAACGCTAGGTTAGGTTAGGTTAGGTAGGTTAGGTAGACGAAAAAACATTAATTCATGAAAACTTGGCTTATTAGGCAAATCGGGCCTTGAATAGTAGGTTGAGAAGTGCGTTCTGGCTATTAGGTACGACATATATATATATATATATATATATATATATATATATATATATATATATATATATATATATATATATATATATATATATATATATATATATATTTATCTCTCTGTGCTCTAAAGAAAAAGGATGGAGGGATCAGGCCAACAGCTGTGGGCAATTCTCTCCGGCGTCTCGTCGCAAAGGCAGCTGCAAGAACAGTTAGTGATGCAGCAGCCAACATGCTAAAGCCAAAACAGCTCGGGTTTGGCATTCCACAAGGGTGGGAGGCGGCAGCCCATGCAGCCCGAGCCTTCATCGCCAACATCACAGACGAAAAGGCCCTTATCAAGCTAGATTTCAAAAATGCCTTCAATTTGGTGCGGAGGGATGCTGTACTCAGTGCGGTTCATAGTCATTTCCCTTCCCTCTACCCTTTTGTACATTCATGCTACAGTATGGATCTTAAGCTACTTTTTGGCGAACATGAAACTGACTCGCGAGAAGGCGTCCAACAGGGTGACCCTCTTGCTCCTCTCCTTTTCTGCTTAGTCATCAAACAAGTCACAGAGGTCCTGTCCAGCGAGCTTAACATCTGGTTCTTCGATGATGATACCCTAGCTGGTTCCCAAGACTCCCTCCTGGAGGACATCAGAAAAATCCAGGAGCAAGGTGCAGTTTTAGGCATCACCCTGAACCCTTCTAAATGTGAAATAATATGTTCCAACCAGGGCATCGTAGAGAGAATAGAGGGTCTTCTGCCAAATTTCCATAAAACTAAACCTGAAGACAGCACACTCCTAGGAGCTCCCCTGGGGTTGAAAGCCATCGATGAGGTCCTTGATAAGAAAATCGCCGACCTTAATAGGATGGATGGGAGGATTGAGGATATTGATGCTCATGATGCACTCTACCTCATCACCAGATGTCTGTCCCTCCCCAGGTTAACCTACTTTCTGAGGTGTTCACCATCTTACAGTAGCCAAAAACTAAGTGAGTATGACCGGTTACTGAAATCAATGCTAGAAAAAGCCCTTAACCTCTCTCTCGATGACCTACAGTGGAAACAAGCCTCTCTTCCCGTAAGACTTGGGGGCCTCGGAGTTCGAACAGCAACGCAAATCGCTGTTCCAGCCTTCCTGTCCTCCTTATCAGCATCCGACGACCTTGTGAAGGAAATTCTACCTGCCCACTTACATCAGCTGGCAGGTGTACATGATCCCAATTTTACACGCTGTGCCACAGAGTGGGCCTCTCGTGCAGGCCAATCACCTCAACCACCATCCCCAAAAGCCCACAAGCAATCCAGCTGGGATAACCCCATTGTAGACCAAGTTGCTGCAGAGTGCCTGGGTGCTGCAACAACACAACACGACATTGCTCGCCTCACAGCAGTAGCAGCACCACATGCAGGGGATTTCCTGTTAGCAACCCCAATGTCGGCAACTGGCATGCGTCTCACACCACACGCCCTCCGAATTGCTGTGGCCCTCCGCCTTGCTGCCCCAATCCACACCAGATATAGGTGTATTTGCGGAGAGGTGGTGGCTGACAGGTACGGCCACCATGGCCTACTCTGCCAAAGCACAGGGGGATGGCACTCGAGGCACAGTGAAGTTAACGACATCATCAAGAGGAGCCTCACGACAGCTGGATGCCCAGCTGAAAGAGAGCCCCGTTACCTAACGCCCCGTAACTCTGATGCTCTTATTGGTCGCCCGGATGGTATCACAGTGAACCCCTGGAAGAATGGCAAACAGTTGGTATGGGACTACACGTGCGTATCAACCCTGGCTAACACCTACATTAACCTCAGTGTTGCACAACCAGGTGGCGCTGCCACCCACAGGGAAGCAGCCAAATCCCGTAAGTATAGAGAACTGGATCACCACTACAATTTTGTCCCCATTGCTTCTGAGACACTCGGCGCCTGGGGTAAAAGTGCTACCAGTTTTTTGAAGGAACTGGGTTCTAGGCTCATTGAAACAACAAGGGACCCAAGAGCTGCAAGCTTTCTTTTCCAGCGCCTCAGTGTGGCGATACAGAGGGGAAATGCGCACTGCATCCAGGGTTCCTGCCCGCCATCTGAGGAGCTGGAGGAACTCGACAACCTATGATAACCATCTTTGCAACCCATATGTAACTCCTTTTTTGTAACAAAGTTCAAATAAAGTAAATATATATGTGTACATACAAAAGAATAGGGATGGTAGGAGAGGATATTATTAGTGTTTAGTGACAAACCACAAGGTCTCCTCTGAATACTTTTTATTTTCTTCTCCGAGGCTATGGGTCCCCACATTGGCACCAGAGGTGGTACCCTCACTATATATATATATATATATATACATATATATATATATATATATATATATATATATATATATATATATATATATATATATAGATATATATATATATATATATATATATATATATATATATATATATATATATATATATATATAGATATATATATATATATATATATATATATATATATATATATATAGGGAAGGGAGTACCACCTCTGGCTGGAAGAAGGGGGACCCATAGCCTCGGAGGAAACCACACATAACGCATTGGAGGGAATGTGGGTCCCCTCCAATACAGTTTCTGTGTGCTTTTCTCCTACCACCCCCGTCCCCCTTTTTTTTTTCCTTTATTGTGTATTTAAAGGTTACAAAACATACAAGACAAATGCCTAAAGGTTATGGATCTCTTGAAGCTCCTCCGCTTCTGGACAGGAACCGAGGACGCAGCAAGCATTTCCCCTCTGGATCGCCACACTGAGACGCTGAAATAAAAAACTGGAAGCCCTTGGGTCTCTGGTGACGTCAATGAGCTTGGACCCCAATTCCTTGAGAAATCCCAAGGCACTCTTGCCCCAGGGGCCATGCGTCTCAGACGCTATGGGAACAAAGAGGTATTGACCTTCCAGTCGCCTGTACTTGAGTGATTTTGCTGTTTCCCTGTGGTTGGCCGCCCCACCTGCTTGATCAGCTCCGAAGTGTACATAAGTGTCAGCCAGGGTGGATACACATGTGTAGTCCCACACCAACTGTCTACCCTCCTTCCATGAATATATGGTGATGCCATCAGGGCGAAGTGCTGGGAAATCCGGGTTTTGGACCCCTAGGATGCGAGGTTCTCTCTCCGCTGGGCACCCAGCTGAGACGAGGCTTCTCTTGATGATGTCATTGACCTCGTTGTGTCTTGCATGCCAGCCCTTTGTGCTTCCGCAATGCAACCCATGCAGTCCGTATTGGTCTGCTTCCACCCTGTTGCAAATACACTTGTATTCAGTGTGAATTGGGGCACCAAGGCGGAGGGCCACTGCTACACGAAGGGATTCTGGATCTAGGCGCGTGCCCATTGCAGACATGGGTACTGCCAGGTGGAAGTCTCCTGCATTGGGGGCACGCACTGCTCTGAGGCGGGCTTTCTCCTTGTCTGATGTTGCGGCGCTGAGCATGGCATCAGCTACTTTTTCCACTAGAGGGTGGTCCCAGCCGGACTGTTTGTGTTGTTTTGTTGGCTCTATAATGGTTGCTGGGGCTGCAAGAACATTCCACTGATTTGAACATTCAGTGAAAGCAGGATCGTGTATTCCTGCTGAATCTCTCAGGGTTGCAGGTAAAATATCTCTGACGAGGTCGTGCGATGCATGAGAGGAGGAAAGGAAGGCTGGTAGAGCAATTTGGGAGGCTGTGCGGACACCAAGGCCGCCGAGTCTTACAGGAAGGGTTGCTTGCTCCCACTGAGAGTCGTCCAATGGCAGGTTCAGGACTTTCACCAGCATGGACCTCGGAATGGTGTCATACACATTTAACTTAGGGCTGCTGTAGGATGGAGAACATCTCAGAAAGTAGGTCAACTTAGGGAGAGACAGGCATCTTGTAAGGAGAAAGAGAGCATCATGGACATCAATCTTGTCAATCCTGTCCTGCATTCTCTTTAGGTCAGTGATTTTGCAGCCAGGACCTCCTCGATTGCTCGTGGGCCAATGGGGGCACCCAGGAGAGTGCAGTCCGGTGGCTCGACAACGAGAATGTCTGGAAGAGCATTTTGTATTTGCCCAGTGATGTCTGGGTTGCGGGAGATTATTTCACATTTGGATGCATTGAGAATGAGGCCTAAGGCTGCTCCCTGCTCCTGGATTTTCCTTATATCCCCCAAAATGGTTTCCGGCGTTCCAGCTAGAGTGCCATCATCCAGGTACCAGATGTTTAGCTCGCTTGTCAGACTATCAGTGACCTCTTTGATAGCTAGGCAGAAAAGGAGGGGGGCTAAGGGGTCACCTTGTTGGACACCTTCACAGGAGTTTATTTCATGCTCCCCAAAAAGAAGCTTAGAGTCCCCACTGTAGCACGATCGGATGAATGGATAAAGGGGACGGAAATGGTTGTGTACAGCCCTGAGGACAGCGTCTCGTCTGACTTGATTGAAGGCATTTTTGAAGTCAAGCTTTACTAGTGCCTTCTGGTCCGGGAGATCAACAATGTAAGCCCGCGCTGCATGTGCTGCAGCTTCACAACCTAGGGGAATCCCAAACCCGAGCTGATGAGGTTTCAGCAAGGTGGCTGCTTCCTGGCTGATAGATCTCACTGCAGCCTTAGCTACAAGGCGTCGGAGGGTGTTGCCAACGGCAATGGGCCTGATACCCCTATCCTTCTTCTTTAGAGCACAGAGTGCTGCTCCATAAAAGACAGGCCTGATGTTCTCAGGGATGCCGCCAGCCAAACACATGTTGGAGAATCTGGTAAGTTCCACTAGAAGGTCCTTTGCAGCATCTCCAAGCACCGGGTTCAGCATTTGTTTGATGTGCTGGGGTCTTAGGCCTGTAAAGCCCCCTGCTGAACCTGTTGGGAAAGACATGGCTGCTTTGTACACCTCAGATTCTCGAACAGTCAAGGGTTCTATGCCAGCATTGTTTTCCTGGGGATCCCTGCTGCTGTCTGGGGCTCTGGGTGGGTGTTTGTCTTGAAGAGCCTCTGCTGTCGTGGCGTTCCTGGGGGCAATAGTGTCATCGCTGGTCATGATTCTGATGGCACCTGTGGTATTGCCCTCTTCTATTTTCCTGGTGATCTGTGCTCTCATTTTGTGGTTCTCAGATGAGTTATTGTTGGTCGTCCTGCGGCTGGTGTTCTTGGCACGAGGGGGGAGGCGGACCAGGTTGTCTGCTCTGGGGAATTCATTAAGAGCTCTGATTACAGAGGTTGCTAATGACTTGTCTCTCCTGGGCGGTAATGCTAGGCATGCATTCCCAAATAGAAGGAGATTGTGCCATGCTCCAATGGTTCTAGGAGCATTGTTGACCTTTGTCAGCAGACTGGTGAGTTTGGCTGCTGCTTGGTGACGGGCAGCCTTGGGGATGTGGGGCAAGGTCCTGGTGGACGTCGCTTTGATTGCTTCAAGCAGATTATCTGCTGAAATGAAGTTGAGGGAGGTATTGTTCCTCGCTCCTGCAGCAGGTTGTCCATCGTCACTGCCCCGGGGCAGGCGCCTAGACCCTAGACAACCACCTGAATTGAGAGAATGATAGCGGACAGTTCCATTTGAATTGAGACGATACCGTCTGTCACACACTTGACAGTTTCCTCTTGGGTGGCCATCATCTTGGCTGGAAAGAGGCTGTGTGTCAGGTGCGACATGTGCCATGCCTAGATGTGATGACGCCTGGCTGCCCGCTGAATGCACCCTCTCCTTCCCAGATGGAGAGTAACACGGCAAGCATTACCCTCCTGGGGGAGTTGGGCATGGCCTGGGCACCGTGTGTGGGTAGGCTGTGTGTTGATGGGCGGCTGGCTGGGTCGGGCGCAGGTAGCGGGGTGGGGGAAGATGGCGGGCGGGGGTGGTGGAGGGGGGGGCACACGAGGGAGGCTGCCGTCACACTTGTTACACACTATCAAACACTCGGGGAAATCACTAGTGCACTTTGTTTTTAACACTACACTCACCTATTTGCTTATGAACGCACTAACTTTCCACTAACATCACTGTAGGCAGCTCGAGAGCCTCCCCCATCACTCCCCCCTTCCCCCCGTACCCCGCCTTGGGGGCTGGTGGGTGGCGGCACTGAGACGGCGGCGACCCTCCCCTCACCCTCACCCATACACTGTACCTGCCTCGCCATACACAAAGCTCAGACAACGCACCTTTCAACGTTCATTGTGTTGGAATGAAGGAGATACGGTTCTTCTTGTTACCCCCGGGGCCTTCAGCAGGTATTCATACCTGCATAAATCAAGTCTTGGCTGGCTCAGGCATCGTGATCCACGTTGAAATTGGTTCAAGTGTAGGACCTTGCTCACCACGTGTCCGTCCCCCTCCTCCGTCCTCAAAGCTATATATATATATATATATATATATATATATATATATATATATATATATATATATATATATATATATATATATATATATATGTTATATATATATATATATATATATATATATATATATATATATATATATATATATATATATATATATATATATATATATCAGACCACGAAGGAAAATGAAACAGGAAATTTCCTTAAGTACTTTCGTATATTAAATACATCTTCAGAAGGTCATTTTACAGATCGAGTGATGGGTATAAATAGGCAGGAGAGAGTGGTGAAGTAAGGTGAGGTACAATACTTGGACAACGCAGAAAGCCCATTGGCCCATCAGATGCACCCAATTGGACCATCTGATGTAGCCCAATGGCCCATCTGATACAGCAGACATACAAGCATAATACATAGGTAATTATAACATAAAGAGGTAAATATATACAATAAATTAGTGAGACAAATGTTTTTCAATGATTCTACTTAAATCGCCCTTTAGCTGATCTATTAGAAATGGATCTAAGTTATATAGACCACTGCTAATATTCAAATTACTTTCTTTGGTGATCTGTATCAAAGCGGATTCAATTATGTTTCTGTTATAGGTGCTTTTACAATTTGTTATTGAAGACGCACTCTCCCAATCAATTTGGTGAGCTTTTTCTGACAAATGCACAAACAAAGCATTAGATAATTGGCCATGTCTTACAGAGTATTTATGTTGCGATATTCTACATTTTAAATCTTTAGATGTTTGCCCGACATAGAACTTATTACATTCCTTACAAGGTATTTTATAAATGACGCAATTATCACTTCGAGGGCTGTTCCTTACTAATAGCTTACCAACAGTGTTTTCGTAGCTAAACATTACATCTATATTAAAAAGTTTCAAGGCCTTGACAATATTCTCAAACCCAGAGAAATATGGTAAACATAACACATTCTTTGGGCGAGTCCTTTCACTGCATACATTATTATAATATGTACGACGAGCTTTGTTACGACAAACTTCCAAAAAATTCAGTGGGTAACAAAGCTTAAGACCAATCGAATCAATATTCTTAAATTCTTCATCTAAGAATTCTTAGATGAAGAATTTAAGAATATTGATATACTCTGTAAGACATGGCCAATTATCTAATGCTTTGTTTGTGCATTTGTCAGAAAAAGCTCACCAAATTGATTGGGAGAGTGCGTCTTCAATAACAAATTGTAAAAGCACCTATAACAGAAACATAATTGAATCCGCTTTGATACAGATCACCAAAGAAAGTAATTTGAATATTAGCAGTGGTCTATATAACTTAGATCCATTTCTAATAGATCAGCTAAAGGGCGATTTAAGTAGAATCATTGAAAAACATTTGTCTCACTAATTTATTGTATATATTTACCTCTTTATGTTATAATTACCTATGTATTATGCTTGTATGTCTGCTGTATCAGATGGGCCATTGGGCTACATCAGATGGTCCAATTGGGTGCATCTGATGGGCCAATGGGCTTTCTGCGTTGTCCAAGTATTGTACCTCACCTTACTTCACCACTCTCTCCTGCCTATTTATACCCATCACTCGATCTGTAAAATGACCTTCTGAAGATGTATTTAATATACGAAAGTACTTAAGGAAATTTCCTGTTTCATTTTCCTTCGTGGTCTGACATTGTCACATTCTTAATCACGTGTTTATTTTCGTGATATACACACATATATATATATATATATATATATATTTCTAGTCTGACGCGACACGGGCGCGTTTCGTAAAACTTATTACATTTTCAAAGACTTTAGTTCACAAATACACAACTGAATAGAACTTACGTATCTCCGATTTTATATCTACATTTGAGTGAGGTGGAAGGGGTGATGTGGCATTAACACAAGACAGAACAAAGTGTGGTATTAATAGGGTATTAATTTCATCAACACAAGACAGAACAAGAGTATTAATAGGGTATTAATTTCATCAACACAAGACAGAACACGAAACAATGGATATTGAATAGAAGTGTTTGTAGAAAGCCTATTGGTCCATATTCCTTGATGCTTCTATATTGGAGCGGAGTCTTGAGGTGGGTAGAATATAGTTGTGCAATAATTGGCTGTTGATTGCTGGTGTTGACTTCTTGATGTGTAGTGCCTCACGAACGTCAAGCCACCTGCTATCGCTGTATCTATCGATGATTTCTGTGTTGTTTACTAGGATTTCTCTGGCGATGGTTTGGTTGTGGGAAGAGATTATATGTTCCTTAATGGAGCCCTGTTGCTTATGCATCGTTAAACGCCTAGAAAGAGATGTTGTTGTCTTGCCTATATACTGGGTTTTTTGGAGCTTACAGTCCCCAAGTGGGCATTTGAAGGCATAGACGACGTTAGTCTCTTTTAAAGCGTTCTGTTTTGTGTCTGGAGAGTTTCTCATGAGTAGGCTGGCCGTTTTTCTGGTCTTATAGTAAATCGTCAGTTGTATCCTCTGATTTTTGTCTGTAGGGATAACGTTTCTATTAACAATATCTTTCAGGACCCTTTCCTCCGTTTTATGAGCTGTGGAAAAGAAGTTCCTGTAAAATAGTCTAATAGGGGGTATAGGTGTTGTGTTAGTTGTCTCTTCAGAGGTTGCATGGCTTTTCACTTTCCTTCTTATGATGTCTTCGACGAAACCATTGGAGAAGCCGTTATTGACTAGGACCTGCCTTACCCTACAGAGTTCTTCGTCGACTTGCTTCCATTCTGAGCTGTGGCTGAGAGCACGGTCGACATATGCGTTAACAACACTCCTCTTGTACCTGTCTGGGCAGTCGCTGTTGGCATTTAGGCACATTCCTACGTTTGTTTCCTTAGTGTAGACTGCAGTGTGGAAACCTCCGCCCTTTTCCATGACTGTTACATCTAGAAAGGGCAGCTTCCCATCCTTTTCCATCTCGTAAGTGAAACGCAGCACGGAACTCTGCTCAAATGCCTTCTTCAGTTCCTGCAGATGTCTTACATCTGAAGGTGATGTTGATCTGTGAGGATGTCGAGGTGTTACTCAATGCGAGTACGGATACTTTCGTCGATGTTGCTGTTTCTCCTAGACTAGAAATAAAAATCAATTTTGGAGAATTGATTTTTCAGTTACCATCAACAGTAAAAAGAAATCTAAGTAATATTGACAAAATTTGTGTTAGAATTATTAATCTTACTTTTTCGGTCATATATAATAATATATATCTACAGGAAAGACTGCTACCAAAATATACTAATATTAAAGCGCACGACCCAGCAGCAAGGAATCAAGCCTTCACGATAAAATATCGCCAAGACCTGATTCGTAATCAGATACATAAGGCAGAAAATGAAATCAAAGACAACAAAACGTCACTACTTCATGCTACAAATCAATGGAGAAACAGCAACATCGACGAAAGTCTCTCAATTGATGATCTACTATAAAACCAAGAAAACGGCCAACCTACTCATGAGAAACTCTCCAGACACAAAGCAGAACGCTTTAAAAGAGACCAATGTCGACTATGCCTTCAAATGCCCACTTGGGGACTGTAAGCCTCAAAGAATTCAGTATATAGGCAAGACAACAACATCTCTTTCCAGGCGATGCACGATGCATAAGCAACAGGGCTCCATTAAGGAACATATAATCTCTTCCCACAACCAGACCATCACCAGAGAAATCTTAACAAAAAACACGGAAATCACTGATAGATACAGTGATAGCAGGCGGCTAGATATCTGCGAGGCACTACACATTAAGAAGTCGACACCAGCAATCAACAGCCAAATAATGGACAACTATATTCTACCCACTTCAAGACTCCGCACCAATATAGAAGCATCAAGAAATATGGGCCAATAGGCCCTTTGCAGTTACTTCCATTCTTCCCTTTAACTTACAAAATATTATACCCTGTTGAAAGTTTGCTTTCACCTCATCCAAAACTGTTGTAGCATATCACCTCACCCAAATGCAGGTATAAAATCGCAGATGTTTAAGCTTTGTTCAGGAGAATACATTCTGAGGCCTAAAGACGAGTCGGCTGCTACGATTCTAAAAAATTACGCAAAATGTGAGGAACTGAAACCAGAGGATAAAATAAGAAAAATCATTGTCCTCCACTATCCCTTGCATATGGCCCTTGGCCATCTCGAAAAGCTGAACTATGTGGTGTCAGCAGAGAGATGCCAAGTACGAACCACAAAACAGGAAACTCGACAAGTCCTTCTCACAGTAAGAGGACGGATCCCGGAGAAACTTGACCTTGGAATCTGGGGCGTGTTCCAACACAGGCCTTACACCCCAGAACCCCTAAGATGCTTTAGATGACAGAGATTTGGGCATCACAAAGATGGCTGCCAACGCCCAGTGAGGTGCGGAGTCTGCAGCCAGCCCCATGATACAAAAACATGTATTGATAAATTCAAGGCAAACCACCCTGTTCAGGCAAAATGCCCAAATTGTTCCAAGGCACATCATGCCTGGAACTTGAAATGCCCTCAAAGGCTCAAAAGGCTTCAAACGAACCCCACCACGCCTACAGCGGAGCCGAAACCCCCACCAAAACGAATACCAGCTCCCATGCCCACTAAAACCGCGTGGGGTCTACCCATTCAGGAAGAGGGGGCACACGGCCCTTCACCATCGGCCATGGTGAAGGGTGAGAAGACAGTACAGGACAAAAAGAAAGATGGAGGACACAAGAATCATGTTCAAAGCAGTCGGCCTCCCATTTCATCCAGCAAGCACACTGGGGCCAATAGGAGTAGCAATTCCAGTGTCAAAGTTACCACCGAGAAGGGTCTAAAAGCTACTAGGCCCCAAACCTGCACAACATTAAATAGTGCTCCCACTGAACTGAACGCTCTCTGGCCAATGCTCAAAACTTTGGTCACTGAGTTGATCGAAAGTCTACTGTATTCACATGGAATCAAGCAAACCACAGAGACTCGGAAGACAATTGAGCACAAGCTCAAAAAATTCGAAGATGTAATATCTACACCGTCAAGACAGCAGGGCAGGAGACACCCCCATAAAAAACAGATAGAGTCCAGCTCGTCGGAAAGCGACATTGATGAGTCAATTTCAGGTCCACTAAGAACCTATACACCAATTGCAACTTCCATGGCGTGTTCATCAGACTCCACGGATACCACGAAATTATCAGCAAATTCCAAGAACCTAGAGGTCTAAAGATCCTGCAATGGAATGCGCAAGGACTGCGCACTAAATTGCAACACTTGCAATGCATAGCAGCAACCAAGGGCATAGACATCCTGATACTACAGGAGAGCTTGCTTCGAGCCGGATTAGAACCTAAAATCTCAGGCTATCGAGGCTTCTTCCTTCCATGGATCAATGGGCAATCCAGGGGATATGCAATCTATGTAAAATGTGACCTGATCTCCAAATCCATAACCAGCCCACCCAATTGTGGAGCAGGGACAGAGGTAATGGGAGTCACCATTGAGCTAAGACACGACAAACGTGAAGTGTTCAATGTGTACAGGTCTCCACAAGCCGAAATGGATCTCTGTGTTATTTGGACACGCGACAACAACAAACACAATCATTTGTGGAGATTTTAATGCCCATCATCGATTGGCACTGGGTTCGAACAGAACAAATGAAGCCGGCATACACATTACACATCTACTGGACCAGCTTCCAGAAATACAAATCCTAAACAAGAATGAACCTACCCACATCCAAGGAGGCAGATTAGACCTAACCTTCGATTCAGCCTCCCTAAGAGATACAGCAACATGGTCAGTTGAGCCCACACTCACAAGCGACCACTATGTGGTCCAAATTGATCTTCAGTTAGACCTACCCACCACCACCTCCGCCTCCATCTGAAGCCTGGAACTTTGCTTTAGCAAACTGGGACCGATTTCAAAATCTCATTTCAGAGTGGCAAAGAAACTATGATCTTCCCGAAGACATTAATCAGGTAGAACAAGAATTTGTCAAAGTGATTCAAAGTGCAGCCAACCACTCAATCCCACTGAAAAAACAGTCCACCGGACACCATAAAGATCATTGGTACTATTGCGAACGTGTCAAAGAACTCAACCATAGACTCAATAGAACAAGAAAGCTATACAAAAAGCAGCCAAGTGACCGCAACAGGATCTTACTTTGTGAGGTCAAGGAACATGTACATCGAGAGACCAGACAAATAAAAGAACAAAAGTTGCTGGAATGGTGTTCACACCTGAATGAACACAGGTGTGAACACCATTCACACCTGTGTTCTCGGAGAGATGTGGCAGCAAATTCACCGGGCCAAAGGGAATAAAACACCTAAAGCTCCACACCCCAAGGATCCTCAACAGGAAGCCGAAGTACTGGCAACCAGGTTTGCAGAGAGAGCAGCCAACAATCAACTTCCACCAGATGTATTAGCAGTACAGACCGGATTAGAGGAAGAAAGGTGGCACAGAATCCTTACAGCATGTGAAGAAGTCTCTGACACTAATGCCCCCTTCACACTGGATGAGCTCAATCAGGCTAAGAAAAACTCCAAGGATACATCCCCTGGAGCCGACAAAATAACCTATAAAATGATTAGAAACCTCGGCCCAGAGGGAGACGCTGCATACCTAAGGTTAATTAATTTAGCCTGGACTTCTCAAACTAGACCTTCTGCTTGGAATAGAGCAGACATAGTGCCGATCCCAAAACCCAAAGATCCAGCTAATCCCAGGCCCATCTCTCTCCAAAGCTGTGCAGCCAAGACGGCTGACAGAATGGCACTCAACAGACTGGAGTGGAAAATGCCTACACTGCACCATGATATGTATGCCTATAGAAGAGGGGTTGGCACAGTGGAATGTATTACAACTCTGTTAGCCCACTTGAATGACAGACCAGGAATGCTGATATTCCTGGACCTCGAAAAAGCCTTTGAACTGGCTAGCGCCCCAGCTATTCTCTGCTGCCTCATTGACAAAGAGGTCAGAGGCAACCTGCTCTCCTGGACCAAAAACTGTCTCATAAACAGAGAAGCAAGAGTAAAACTTCATGGCACAGTCTCTGAGTACAAAAGATATGAAAATGGGACACCGCAAGGAGGTATTCTTAGCCCTCTTCTCTTCAACTGTTTAATGGAAAGAATAATGAGGTTGAAACTTCCACATCACTGCAGGCTGCTACACTACGCGGACGACTTTGTCATCATCATAAAAGGAAGGGATGCGGCGCGCCTTGCACCCAAATGCTTAGACTGCATCAGTAAAGAGGCAAAACAGATTGGGATCAAACTCAACTTCTCAAAGTCAAAGGCCATGCCCATAAAAATAGCGAAGCCCAACATCCAACTCACAGTACAGGGTCAACCAATAGAATGGGTCGACACCTATCAGTATCTAGGAATCATCCTGGACACACACATGAATTTTAATGCTGAGGTCACTTACTTGAGAGAGCGAACTGCGGCCCGGACGGCAATCCTCAGGTCGCTAACCTCCCTTTCTGGAGGAGCCAATCTGCTAGTCCTTCGCACATACTATGTACAGGCAGTCAGATCAGTGATCGATTATGCCGCACCTGCACTCACAAATCTATCACACCAACAGTGGAAAAAGCTTGAAGTTGCCCAAAACAATGCTATGAGAGCTGCACTGGGAGCCCCCATGTGGACCAGGCTTGAAACTCTTAGACTTGAGACGGGTTTGCCCTCTCTACAAGAAAGAATATCACAAAGGACAGCTACAGTTATCAGTAAGATAATTATTTCTTCTGATCCAATCCCAGTATGGCAACTCGTCATCCAGTGACACATAAAACAATTCAACCCAGCCTAGAGAACATAAAAAACATCATCACCAAAAAACTCTCACATCTCAACAAAGCCTACCTGCACCAGAGAATAGCTGAAGGTTCGCCATCTGCAACATGGTATCTTCAGGCAACGAAATTAGAAAGGTTAAATATCCCAAAAGGAATCCACAGGGAAATAGCAGTTAGGTTATATAGACTACGTCTAGGTTACAGATGCAACTGGGAGATTGGTGAACCCCAACAGAGAGAGTGCATTTTCTGCCAAACTGTCACAGAAAAACCATTACTTCACTATCTTCTGGAATGTGAAGCAACCAATGACCTTAAAAGAGTTTTAAGAGTTTCTGGAGGAGCCAATCTGCTAGTCCTTCGCACATACTATGTACAGGCAGTCAGATCAGTGATCGATTATGCCGCACCTGCACTCACAAATCTATCACACCAACAGTGGAAAAAGCTTGAAGTTGCCCAAAACAATGCTATGAGAGCTGCACTGGGAGCCCCCATGTGGACCAGGCTTGAAACTCTTAGACTAGAGACGGGTTTGCCCTCTCTACAAGAAAGAATATCACAAAGGATAGCTACAATTATCAGTAAGATAATTATTTCTTCTGATCCAATCCCAGTACGGCAGGCCTTGGTGGTTGGACTAGGCCAAAACAATGGAAACTCTTGGGTTGCAAGAGCAGGAAAAGTCCTAAACAGACTACATTTAAAAAACATGATTTTTGATAGAGAGGGTGATCATCCACACCCAAATTACACTCCTTCCGCGCCGTGGGAAGAGCCTACTTTCAAAATAGTAATAGAAAGTCTCCCAATGAAAAAGGCTGCCTATGATCCGACAATCCTAAGGCGCATAATAGAAGAGCAAATGTATAGCATAGCAGTAGCAGGAGCCACCCACATCTTCACAGACGGATCGGTGGACACAGAATATGAGAGTGCTGGCGCTGCTCTTTGCACGACCAGCGTACAGGCATATTGGAGACTGGGAGGACTAGTGTCATCAACCCAAACTGAGCTGTTTGCTATACAACAGGCATTCGCATATGTGATTGCACAAAACACTCAAAATGCAATCATACACACAGACTCAAAAGCTGCACTTCAAATACTAGGACAAAAACAGTGGAAAGATAATGTGGAAATAATTACCACCATTTTGTATCTTGGAGCAGTCGCTAAAGGCAAAGGACTCAACATAACTTTAAACTGGATCCCATCCCATATTGGAATCCCATTAAATGAAAAAGCTGATGAAATTGCTAAATTGGCAACTCGTCATCCAGTGATACATAAAACAATTCAACCCAGCCTAGAGAACATAAAAAACATCATCACCAAAAAACTCTCACATCTCAACAAAGCCTACCTGCACCAGAGAATAGCTGAAGGTTCGCCATCTGCAACATGGTATCTTCAGGCAACCAAATTAGAAAGGTTAAATATCCCAAAAGGAATCCACAGGGAAATAGCAGTTAGGCTATATAGAACACGTCTAGGTTACAGATGCAACTGGGAGATTGGTGAACCCCGACAGAGAGAGTGCATCTTCTGCCAAACTGTCACAGAAAAACCATTACTTCACTATCTTCTGGAATGTGAAGCAACCAATGACCTTAAAAGAGTTTTAAGAGTTCCTGAATCATGCAGTGGCCACACTGAAGCCATCAACACAGCCACTCTCCTGGTCAACAAAGGTGTCCAGCAGCTGGACACCCTCATAAAGACTGTGAAGCAGTATCCTCCCCCGCGATAACAGCTTGATGGTTAAATGCAACCTCAGAAAACCTCATCTTTATCAATCAATCAATCAAGCTCTGTTTAGTTATAATTGTGTCTGTGTAAACTAAAGTCTGTGAAAATGTAATAAGTTTTACGAAACGCGCTCAAGTGTCGCGTCAGACTAGAAATAAAAATGAATTTTGGAGAATTGATTTTTCAGTTACCATCAACAGTGAAGAAAAATATAAGAAACATTGAAAAAAATCGTGTTAGAATTGTTAATCTTACTTTTTCGGTCATATTTAATAATATATATATTTATATATAAAGATATATTTGTCGTACCTAGAAGCCAGAACGCACTTCTTGGCCTACTATGCAAGGCCCGATTTACCAAATAGACCGAGTGACTTATTTTATTTTCAATAAATTGTTTCCAATTAGTTTATTTTAATTATTATTATTATATTATACCAGCAGTACCCGCCACGCATTGCTGTGGCTCAGTCTGGGTAAGTGGGAAAGAAAGAAAAGAGAAAGTGCACGTTTCTAATATGTTTAATTTTACAATTCTTGTAGGTATAAAATATTTTTTGTTGGTCCATTGTCTGTGGTGATATAGAGATGGTCTGGTTTGCCAACTCTAGGACACGCAACATATAATTGTCCACGTGAGAAGTAATCCGTGTCTAGATATAAACTGCACAATTCTAAAGATTGGCCATAAGCTTTGTTGATGGTGATTGCAAACGCCAAACGAATTGGAAATTACAATCTCTTAAATTGAAATGGCATATCTGTTGGAATCATAGTAATGTGAGCAATGAGGACATCTTCACCTTTGAAAGGTCCTGTCATGATTGTTCCTTCTACGACGTCGCCGATTTTCTTTTTTACTGCAAGCCGCGTGGCGTTGCAAAGTTTTTTCTTGTGAATATTTCGCAACATGATAATTGGCACGCCGATTTCCAATTGGTGTACGTGTGATGGTATCCCAGGCAGATCGAGTAAATTAAAAAATTCTGCTTGATAATTAACCGCTTCATCTGCTTCCTCAACAGTGTCGACGAACTTGTATGTGCCTGCCTCTCTTTGAATGTTAGACTGAATAATATTGTTAAGTTCGTGTGCCGAATGCTTTGGAAATGTTGCACTTAGGAGTTTCAATGAACTGCATGTTCAATGACATTTTAAAGCCGAGGTAGCAGTTCTTCCACCTGGTAGCAATGGTGCAGCTATTCCGGACGATGCAAAAGCTAAGGCTATGCCAATTTGGGATCGAAATGCTGCCATAATCAATCTAATTAGGAAGGTTTTACTAGTTCTTCCTGGAGCATCTAAGAAGATTTCTCCAATCTCGTTATTGACTGTCTGAACTATTTGATTGTAAATACCTTTTCTCTCAAGCGTTAGATTAGGAATATTTGATTGCACATACGACAACAGATCACCCGTGTTGTAACTTTGTTCACGACGCAATTCTACATCGAACAAAGCCGCAGCAGATCGATTCGGTGATGGAATTTCCAATTGATTGAAGACTTTGTTTGCGATGTCTAAGCACAAGTCTTCAATCATTATCAATGCTTCATTTTAGATTTCTGTTGTGAAATCCATGTTCACATTTCAATCTTCTTTGCGTATTCGACGGACAATATCTTCAGCATGTGCGATTTATATTTCTCCCATAACTCTGTTGGAGATGAAGGAGAGCCGGTGGTCAATATGATTGCAAACAATATACGAATTTGATTTGGATGTGACGTGTTGGACGCGTCATTAATGCATACATCCTAGTATCAGTTGTTCTCTAATTAATTCAGAGCTTGACATGCATTACGGAAAGTGGCATCTATAACACCGTTGACAAATCTCAATTCCTGGAAGACGTTGATCCAGGCACATTTACCAACAGCATGCGAAGTAAGAAGCATTCATCTTGATTCAGATACACAGTGGATGTCTGCCTCTCGTAGTTTATTTCAATATGTCAGGTTGTCCGTCGACTCGCTCTCCTCGTTTGCGTCGTTCAAATGATTTTCTACTGGCATTCCACGTGTAATACGTAGGCACTTCAGAATACAGCAGTGTTTTTGCAAATGCGTCATTTGACATAACGTGAAGAAAGCACTTAACGTTGCAGCCGGTGGATTCACAGCTGTTTGTTGCACATTTACAGCTGTGAAATAAACGTGTTTTCGATTTTCTTGTTTTCAAAACAAAACCAAAAAATACTAACGAAATATTTCAATTCAAACGTAGATCAATCGACACAGCTCAATTTCTCCACCAATTGCACTGGAAAATAAGAACAGTTGAAAAACGAAATGAAAAACAATGAAAAAAGAAACAAATAAAATATACTCACGAAATGAACAATATGGTAAACAACGCAGCTCAATTCGAACGCAATATCACACAAAAAAATTAAATCCAAATGAAAATAAATCAAAATCTATGAAAATCCATTTATCAATGCAATCGGAAACATTGAAATGAAATCGTACCGTATTTTGAATAGCGTGTGTTGCTCTTACGTGCAAGAGAGGCGCTGTTTTTCCAAAAATTGCCTGTTTTTACCTGTCACAGATGTGGCATCTAAATAGCAGGTATATAAAAACATGCACGTATTCCAATGGAACGATGTGTCAAAATTTAAAAGTAATCGATGAAGAACTTTCGGAGATTACAGCATGTGTTGCTCTTACGTCCTACAGATGGCACTCTTTCGCAAAAAAAGCATGTTTTTTCCTGTCATAAGTGAGGTATGTATATATTAGGTGTATAAAAACATTCGTCTATTCGAATGCAACGTTGTGTCAAAATTTGCAACGTTATTTCAAAATTTCCATGCTACCGGTAAATAGGTTTCAAAGATTTCCCTCACAAGAAAAACACAGTTTTTCAAAAAAGCATGTTTTTTTTACCATCACAGACGTGACACCTATATAGTATGTAAATAAAAGTTGCTCAGATGCGAATGGAACGTTGTGTGAAAATTTCAAAGCAATCAATGAAGAACTTTCGGAGATTAGCGATTTTGAACAAACGAACATTTGCATTTTTATTTGTATAGATAACATGTGTGTTGCTCTTACATGCAACAGAGGGTGCTGTTTTTTCAAGAAAAGCATAGTTTTAACTGTCACAGGTGTGGCAGCTATACTTATATTTACAAAATGAACGGTATGGTGAACAACACAACTCAATTCCAACACAATGTCACACAAAATAATTCAATAAAAATAAAATAAATCGAAATCTATAAAAATAAAGATAATCAATTCAATCGGAAACATTGAAATGGAATTCGTGACATATTTAGTATAGCATGCATGCTGCTATTATGTGCAACAGATTGCGCTGTTTTTCAAAAACGCATATTTTTGTCTGTCACAGGGGTGGTATCTATATAGAAGTTATATAAAAAGACGCGCCTCTTTGAATGCAACGTTGTGTCAAAATTTCAAAGCAATCGGTGAAGAATTTTCAGAGATTGCAGTGTGTGTTGATCTAACGTCAAACAGATGGCACTGTTTTTCAAAAAAAAACTGTTTTTTCCTGTCACAGGTGAGGCATGTATATATTTTTTGTTTTTTGTTTTTAGCAGGGATAATCCTGCGCGGGCCCTAAGCCTCTGGCTGGCCCACTAAGTGATGCTCGTTTCTGTTTTACCTGGGCGGAGGATGAGAATGTATGACCCGTATGGTCGCTTCAGTAAGATTTTGCCATATATGTTTAACAACTTCCTCTGCTCTGTCGAATCGAAGGTGAAATCTTAACGGGTTTGTAACTGTGCACTGTGTTAGATGGCATGTATATAGTAGATATATAAAAAGACGCGCCTATTCGAATGCAACGTTGTGTCAAATTTTCAAAGCAATCGGTAAAGAGGTTTCGAAGATTTCCCTCACATGAAAAACACAATTTTTTAGAAAAAGCATGTTTTTTTACCATCACAGACTAACATCTATATAGTATGTATATAAAAACCTGGCCGGATGCGAATGGAACATTATGTGAAAATTTCAAAGCATTCGGTGAAGAACTTTCGGAGATTAGCGATTTTGAACAAACGAACATTTCAATTTTTATTTATATAGATTAGGAACATAAATTATTGACGTAGTTGAGTTAGTTTAGGTTTGGTTAAGATAGATTAGGTTAAGTTAGGTAGGGTTTGTTAGGTTTGGTCATATATCAACTTTAGTTTTAACTTAAATTTAAACAAATTAACTTATGCATAGTGAAATAGCCAGATTTATCATTTCAAAGAAAAAAATTTGAAAAATGTATAAATACAGGAAAACTTGGTCATTTATACGTTTATTTCATCTTCTGTGTCTTCCCATATTAACAGGGACTTGATGAAATAAACGTATAAATGACCCCTCACTTGCTCTAGTGCTCTTGGGAGGTGGTGATCTTTGGTGTATTTAAATACTCCGAAATTACCATCTCTTTTAAGGGTCTGAGCAGGTGGTGGAGCGGGTTAAGGCGTACCTGTTATGCCAGTTGCTGGAAGGCTTCTGTGCTGGCTAGGGTTCGAGTCTCCTGGTGGGAAAGTGTTCTAAAGTTGTATACTTCACTCTCGTGTTTAGGAGAGTTATGCCATATATATATATATATATATATATATATATATATATATATATATATATATATATATATATATATATATATATATATATATATATATATATATATATTATTAAATATGACCGAAAAAGAAAGATTAATAATTCTAACACGAATTTTCTCGATCTTTCTTACGTTTCTTTTCACTGTTGATGGTAATTCAAAGATCAATTCTCCAAAATTCATTTTTATTTCTAGTCTGACGCGACACTTGAGCGCGTTTCGTAAAACTTAATACATTTTCAAAGACTTTAGTTTACAAACACACAACTGAAACTGAATAGAGCTTACACATCTTCGATTTTATATCTACATTTGGGTGAGGTAGCCTCACCCAAATATATGTCTACAGGAAAGACTGCTACCAAAATATACTAATATATATATATATATATATATATATATATATATATATATATATATATATATATATATATATATATATATATATATATATATATATATATATATATATATATATATATATATATATATATATATATATATATATATATATAGAGAGAGAGAGAGAGAGAGAGAGAGAGAGAGATTGAGCCTGCTCTTCCCTACATATAGTTACTCATATATATACAACAAGAAGATGCTAACTTCAAGATACGTATACCAGTAGCACAAAACGGTTTGGCCAGGGGGTAAAACGTACCCTAAACTCGCTCCACTCCACACTCCCTCCGGCAGGCTCGCCACCGTCGTCAACAACCAAACTACCACTCCAAGCCAGCTCTCTTCCCGATTGGTGGATCAACGACTGTACTCGATGCCAGCGCCATCTACACCCTCATATAAATAGCCACACACGAGCTGTGGACTTCTGCTGTTCAGCAGTGCCGAGGCCGTACAACGCCTCTTTAACCCCATTCACCTCACTGCTCTCGAGGAGGCGCACATGTTCCTCACCCCACCACGACACTACCTCGCAGCCAGGAATGTTTTTGTAAGGAGAGTGAGCTCCCTCATCTCCGAAAAAGCTACCACCGACGTCGCCACCAGCATAACCGATGATAACCCTTCCTTGACTGCAGTCACTGTAAAATTCATCCCTGTGCAGGACAGCCACCTCCCCACTATGAAGGTCACCTTCACCTCGCCTGAGGAAGCTACCTCTGCTACCACCAACGGCTTCCGGTGCTTCGGCCTCGCTTGTACACCCCGACAAATAACAAGAGAACATTACTACCAGCTACGACAGTGTTTTAAGTGCTATAGTTATGAGCACTTCACTAAACATTGCCCATCTCAGGACCAACGGTGCAGCAAGTGCGCCGAGAATCACCACTTCAAACAATGCACCAGCGACTTCCTCAAATGCCTTCTCTGCCAAGGTCACCATACTGCCGTCTCTGCTGAGTGTCCACAAAGACGTCAGGAAATACAGAAGATGACCGAAGCCAGGCAAGCCAACACCACACGACGAGAACCGTCAACATTCAACGTGCAAGCCGCCAACTTTCCTCTGCTTCCGGGAGGGGGCGGAGCTTCTGCACAGACTGCATCCCATTGGGGCCCTGGGTCCCAGCCCGCCAACCAATCATCGACGCAGCAGCGACAGCCACAACTTTACTCTGCTGAATCAACAAGCCAGCCCTCACCACACCAGATGCTGCTCCCTAACAGGAACCATAATGTCATAATGAGACTCATCCGCACTGCTGAAATGATTGCAGGCACGAACACCAAGGAATTTGTACGAATTCTGAACATTATGTACGCTGACAACGGTTTACCAACATTTACTGTTCGTGACGAGCTCTTCACAACAACAGCCTCAGTCAACACCAATGCTACGACTTTAGCAACAAATACCACTTCTGCTTCTAACATCAACATCACCATCTCTTCAACTGCATTGGCAGATATCCTGTCTGCTGACGCCCACCCTGTGCAACCTGCTACAGATTCTGCAACATCGTTTGTTACGGACCCGAGCCCAACGACCGAGCACGGAGCAGTGACGACCACGCCATCTGTGGGTCAGCTCCCGAAACCCCCTCCAAATGGACGGAGCCACCTAGTGAGGACGAGATATACCGGCCACAAGGGCTAGTTTCCCGTCCTGATGAGCTCATAACACAGCCGCTGCTGACCTCTGGTGAGGTGGCGCTCGGACAGCAACGCCATCTATGGAGTGGATAGGTGGACGTTTGTGTCTAAGCCTGTAAGTAAGGTGTCTTAGTGTGTAATCGTTACTGATGACGTGTCTGATTACAGAGTCGACCTGGGACTGCTGTAACGAACGTTGAAGGAGTCTACCCAAGGCAGCCGACTTGTCTCCAAGTGTTTGCTGTAGCAGCTGTGAGTCGCGCCCCGGATGAACACTGTGGTGTTACCCTGCCAGTGACGTGGCAGTTGAAGGATTGTAGTACCCGGGACTGACTGGTGGAGACACTTAACCACTGGGGTGTTGTGGCAAGGAGAGTGATCTGTGGGATCACACCTTAGTATCGATCGTGGAGTGGCCTAACCAGCGTCGCTGTTTGGAACCTGCCAGCTATCGGCTGGACTTGTGGTTGACGGCCTCCACGATGGTGCCCCCAGTGGAACTGTGTTTTGGCTGGCCTGTGGACGGGGTAGACTCAAGATTCTCGAAGGATTCGTCGTGAGACCACAAGAGCACCAAGAGCTTGGCATCGTGAGCACCGTGAAGATCTAGAGTCTTCAGAAGAAGACAACACTGTATATAATAGTGTTTATACCCCCCCCCCCCCGTGTAATCTTCTTATATATATTTATTGGTGACGGTAATTATATTATTAAGTTTTTGACTTTATTTCCCTTCCCCTTTAATTTACTTGCGTTACGGATCTCATCCCTTGAAAGCCACTACTGGCTTGGGGCCGGATACCCTTCCTCTAACAACATCAGAGTAAGAACCCGGTTGCGACCCGAGAGGGCCGTAACATCGTTGCACACTGCTATTACTCCAGACGAACCATCTGCTTCTCCAGTGGTACCTGAGACTGCACCAACTTCACCAGCTTCACCAGAAACTACACCAGCCGCACCTGAGACTACACCAGCTTCACAGGTACCTACACCTGATGCTTCTGCAAACCAACACTTGTTTTCCGATGATGACTCTACTGCCTCGATTGACGTTGAAGCACAATCACCATCTCCAGCAACAGAGGAGTCTCCAAGAATCTCCGCACTATATGACCAACGTGAAAAACTTACACATGGAACTCCCGAATACAGACGCCTCTCCAGCAAAATACTCAACACAAGGTATGCGGAATGCCTGCTGAATGATCCAGACTCAAAGTACACACTAAGGAATGAAGTAATCTTATTTGAATGCGACGAAACCACATTGTCAAAGGACCTTTTCCCACAAGACTACGCCGAGTACAAACATCAAATGATTACTCGAAGCAAGAAGAAAGAAGAAACACCAAATTGAAGAAGACACCACCTGAAGACAGATTGTTTCCACCTTGAATGTAGAAGCACTGCCACCGCCGCCTTCCAGACCCGCCTCCAAGCCTAGCCAGTTGTTGGGTTGTTTGCAGCATAGACATATTGCCACGCAGCTGGGTTTAGACCTGGCACTTTTTTCTTCAACTTCAGCATTTCCTCTCACCGACTACTCTTCAGCTGTCCCCACTTCAAGGCTCGCCCCAATGGGCATCTTCTCCTGTATTATTCAGTTCAGTTCAGTGTGGACTTCAGAATATCCTAGTGCTCTAAGAGTTGACATCTCTCTCTGGCATACTAAGCTCTCTGGCTCTGTATACTAAGGGAGGTCTCAGCCAAAGCCAATATTCTCGGTACCATTTACTATTTTGTCTTACGTATTCACTATTTTATTTTATGTGTTCTTGCATTTATCTCCGTTTTTTGAGTGCACTGTACATTGCCATGGGACTTGTCTTTCTTTTTATTTGTGTTTAAAGTAAATTAAAGTTTCATTTTTTATACGATTTGTTTTACGTGTTCCTCCCTCTCACTTACCACAGGAAACAAGTCAAGCAGTCATCATTTCCTTTTTTCTTTTTTTACTCTCTCTAAATGTGATTAGGCATTAACATTAGCCAAAGTGAGGACTGCATTACCATCTACACTTTCCCGTCACAATATATATATATTTGTACCTAATAGCCTGAATGCAATACTCGGCCTACTATGAAAGACGCGATTTGCATAATAAGACAAGGTTTCATGAATTTATATATTTTTCTATTTTTTTTCTTATAAAATGATAAAGCTATTCATTTCACTATGTATGAGTAAATTGTTTATAATACGAGTTTAACCTAAAGGAGATATATGACCGAACCTACCCTATCTTAACCTAAACTAACATAACTAAATCAATAATTTATGTTTTTAATATAATATAATAATAATATTTAAAGTAAACCAATAGGAAATAATTTATTGAAAATATAATCCCTCGGCCTATTAGGCAAATCGGGCCTTGCATAGTAGGCAGAGTAGTGCATTCTGGCTACTAGGTACAAATATATATAATATATATATATATATATATATATATATATATATATATATATATATATATATATATATATATATATATATATATATATATATATAAATTTATAGATTAAAAAAGGGAAGGGAGTACCACCTCTAGCTAGAAGAAGGGGAACCCATAGCCTCGGAGGAAACCACACATAACGCATTGGAGGGAATGTAGGTCCCCTCCAATAGTTTCTGTGTGCTTTTCTCCTACCACCCCCCTTCCTTTTTTTGAGATATATATAATATATATATTATATATATATAATATATTTTCGGAGCAGATTTTCTGCAATACACATGTCATTAAACACAACGGTATTTTGAATATTATTATCTTTTTTAGATATGTGGATATATTCCATTCTAAGCAAATATCTTCTACCATCTGGAGGATGAGGAAACGCTAGATCACTTAATCGTTCCATTTTTATTGTTCGACGTTTCGTCAGCAATGTGACATTTTCAGGAGTACACTGTTGAACTGACACTTGCCGTTCATGAAGGATGCTCTACTCACTCTAGTGGTGGGTAGAATGAATAGTTTACTCTAATTTGGGAACTTATGATAAGTTATTGTACATTCATGTGCAGGGCTTCAAGGGTTTGTAGCCTCCTTACAGTTTGGGCTTCGTCAATTATAGAGTTGTTTCTATTCAGCATTTCTTTTGTTACGATGTTATATACTCCTCTCACGCGATTTTTAGGGGCACATGATTAAAGAAGACAGGTCAAATGCCTCGTTAGGTTCTTCGACTTCATACCCATATACATAGATTGAAGGCTTCGTAGGGGAAGGTGTTCATATATACCACATTAGACTGGCAATGAGCTCAGTTCTTGTTAGGATGTAGGTCAGCTATAATGAGGCAATGAGCTCAGTTCTTCCCGCCATCTGACTTGTTTTTAATGAGGTCAGCTGTCTTCGTTTTATAGTATATGATGATGTCTATGTTTTGGTTAGGGATGTGGGGGGGGGGGGTTGTACGTTTACTCAACAAATTATTTCTTTCATTTTTTAGTATCTTTCTTGTATTCTCTGCGCATTGTGGATTTGTAATATATTTTTTAGTGGAGGTGTTGTGGTTCCTATTTTCGGTTCAGGATTGTATCAACGTTCCAAGTGTCGCCTTATAGTAATGTGTATCTTGTGATTAATATAACCGTTGTTCACCAATACTTGTGTTATCGTTTCAAACTTCCTACTCACATTTTTCTATTTAGTACGGTGGGTAAGGGCTAAACTTATCGATCTAAAAATCCATCTAGAGAAGGAGTCAAGACTGTTTCATTCATGAGAATAGTATCAATAACAGTCTACCTTTCCTGGATGTGTTAATGAAAAAACCAGAAGCATCTCTAAGTACAAGCATATATACCAAGCCTACAAACATACGATTATGCCTGAATGGAAGGAGTGAATGCCCTGCAAGATATAAAGCCAGTGTTCTCAACGCTTACATTCGTCGAGCTCCTTACCTTACGTCGATCCTTTGTGTGAGTCAAAGCTTGAATGGTCCCCAAGTTATATATCCTTTGAACTTTATGCGAGAGGATAGAGGGTCAGCTCCACCTCCCGACGAAAGTAATGCAAAGGGGCATACATATATCAATTCAGCTGTTATAAGTCTAATGACAAAATTCTGGCTAAATTTGATAAGATTTTTCATTTGCCAAAACAGGTTGGTGGAGATGTCCGGACTGTGGCGGCTGCCGGAGACGGTGGTGATAGCCATAGGTGGCAGGGCAGAGGTGAGGGCTGTGCTCCTCCACCACAGTCTCCGCAACACTGTCCACGTCCTCTACCTCGCCGTCAACCACGACCTCAACCTCGCCGTCAACCACGACCTCAACCACGCCCTCCACCACGCTTCCCTCCGCCACGCCCTCCACCTGGCCTTCCACAGCCCTTCACAGCACCCTAACTCAATCCTTTTGAAGCTCCTCACACACAAAGGTCTGTAAATGAATAGTCTTAGTTGTTGGCAAGAAAGCTTACTCTCTATTAATATATAATTAATTAAGTGATGATGTTGATTGATATTTAATTAATAGATTAATTTAAGTTAATCGAAGGACCACCCTATTTTGACTGAAAAGGGAAACAGATGAAGTTAAATGATAAGGACTGAAACACCAGTGCCTATGGATAGGAAACTATTAAAGATTATTCTTTAAACTTCTATGGGCTGTATAATATATTAATGTTCGAGAATAAACTTTCCGTCCTTCACAAAATTGCTGGGTTAATACCAAAAGTAATCTACTCCCAGTACGCTTCATCGAGGCTGGTTCTTCCTCGAATAAAATTTGTAAATTCTACTAAATACTATTAAGAAACATTAGATAAATTGATTAGTGGTAAAAAGATTATATGTTGATTAACCAAGCAATTATTCTCATTTGACTTTTATGAGGCTAACATATTACGTTAAATATCTCAAATCAAATAAACTAAATCTCTTCGACTGATCTAGATTTTTCTCAATCAAAGAAATAATAGATAAGGTTTCAGCTGCTTAGCTGTAATAGTGAACGGAGAGGGAGAGGTGCAATGGCGTCGTCTGCTACTTGCAGCAACACGTGACTTCAAGCATGGCGTGGGAACATGAGGACCACGACCGCTTACAACACAAGCTGAAATTTCAACTGAATATACTAATTGTTTACACCTACTATCTAGTATCCTCACTATGCCATAAAAGGAAAAAATATAATTCCTTATGGACGTACTTGTTGTTTGGGGAGGTCGCGGAGCATAACGATGGACAGTACACAGTACAAGGATATAAAGAGTACTCAATATAAACAATACTAAGGCACTTAACCTGCTGGTTGTCCACCGAAGCAATCCTAGATTGCTACTGGAGCAATTGCACGCTCCTAGGCCGATTAAATGCAAGGGCCTAACATAGTATTGATGGAAATCGACTCTCCCGGGACGTTCGATGTGATTGTTGGCATCTGCACAAGGCTAAGCTGGATGGCTAATGATTACGTCCTCATGGCGTGGTAGCTAGAGGCGAATGGCAGCGTCTCTCCGCCCTCCCTCAACTCGTCTCCCGCATTCACAACAGAAATTACTAATCATGGATAATTATTTTCCGTGTAATTACTGATGTAATGCGTTAATGAGAACCGGGTTGCAATTAAATATCATATTCTTGTTAAATGGTGTTAATCGAGAAATGGAGAGAAATTTTATTTCCTCCATAGCATTCGCACGTAACAGATAAAACTGCTACTTGATAATAATTTCAGTTAATAACTCTCGGTTTTGGATTATTGGGAGCTATATTATTCGTAGTTAATTATTGTACGGAATACTGATAATTTTAGAGAACCACATTCAATTCTCTAACATATTGGGAATAAATATGTTTAGATGGACATTATCTGACGCAATCCTGCCTCTCGATGTTGTGAGAATATTAGCAATATGCTCAGATAAAGAAATATTTATTTATGTTAACACTACCATTAGTGAAATTAATAACTACTGTAATTAGTAAATAATAATGATGTATTATAATACAATGGTAGTGTGTTACTGTTGGAAATTTCCAATAACCCCGGGGGGTTTGGGGGACTCACGTCGCAGTTCAATGTTGAGTACTGACGTACCTATCCCGAAGTTAATATTAATGTTAGTATGTTAGTACGTTAGTACACTCATAACGGATGTCCCGTAATTGTCAAGGACAGACAAGACTTTAAGTCTTGTAAAGGAACTCATGTTAAATATAAAACATGGAATTGCGAATCATCTAAAGTTAATAACTACTAAAGCCTACAATGTACTCTGACTGGTGTCGCGATGAAGTGTAATGGTTATGTTACTAAGTCTTAAAGTTTTGTAAACTCATAGATGCTCTAGATGGAATAATGTTATAGTTGATAGCCTACACAAAGAAATTAATGATTAAATCATACAATTTAAGGTAACTGAGAATCCACCGTGAGGTGAATGTCTTGGTCATTGTGACTTATAACTGATTTGTTACTTGATATCACAACACAGCATCATCATGATTACTCAAATTGGATGGTAAATTATTTGCTCCTAGTCAGAGCTATAATAGGCTTGTAGTTTCTGTTTACATTGTTGAGCAGCTGCTCTAGGTGGGCGGATGCTCGGTGGATCAGAATTGTTGTCCTCGGAAACTGTAGGTGAAGTTGGTTCTGTTAAACACTCTCGTTCTGCTAATTCGAGAGGTACCAACTTCTCTAAGGTTTTTAGGGTAGTAGTGCCTCGGCACAAAACCCATACTACTCTCAGAATGCCTTGGTGATCTGGGTGGATAGAGACAATTTTGCCTATAGGCCATTCTGACCTGGGTCGATCACTGTCAATCAACACTAGGTCTCTTGGTTTGAGTTGAACTTTATTATAGGGGCTAGAAGCTCCATAGTGGTACTCTCGTAGAGCTGTGAGGTACTCTCGAGTCCACGCCTCATTCCACCTTTCAATTACTCTCGAGAGATGTTGGGAACTTTCCACTAAATCACTCCTAGTCACATGGGAAGGGTCGACGGGATCCTCTTCTGCCAAAGGTATCAGAGGGCTCAGCAGGCCTCTATGTATTAAATATGAGGGACTCAGGGGTTCTCTCTGTGAGAAGTCATCTGATAGGTAAGTTAATGGGCGATTGTTGACTCGCACCTCAATTTCCACGACGAGTGTTTGGAGTTCAGAGAAACTAATTTTCTGTCGATGTAGGGTCTTCCTTAAACATTTCTTGACAATCTCCAGCATACGTTCGTAGAACCCACCTTGCCAGGGGACTCTGGGAGCTATAAATTTCCAGTGGCATTGTCGTCTCTGCATGCACTTCTAGATGATTCCATATCTGTCATAGGCAGGCTTCTCCTGCCACAAAATTTGAACCATTATCAGATATCATTAGTTTGGGACAGGATCTGCGAGCTGAAATCTACGAATAGCTTGGATGAAGGCTTCGGCACTCATGTCAGAAGTCACTTCTAGATGTACGCCTCGTGTGGTTGCACACGTGAAGAGGCAAATATAAGCTTTCACTCGTATCTGGAGTGCCAGTGAGAAGCAAGGCTCCTGTGTAATCGATACCAGTGGTCTCAAAAGGACGAAGATGGACTACTCTCTCCTTAGGGAGTGATGAAGGTCCTGGGTAAGGACACACTCGAGCGTCGTATCTTTTGCAGATTACACAGAACTTAATGATTGATTTGACAGTTTGACGACCTTGGGGAAGCCAATATTTCTGTCTCAAGTCGGTGAGAGTGTCCAACACTCCACCATGCAAAGTACCATATTGATGATGATGTAAAACTAGAAGTTTTGTAATAATGTGGTGACGTGGTAGAAGGATTGGATTCTTTGTATCCAAATCAATTTCTGCATTAAGCAGACATCCTCCACACCTTAATATATTATGAGTGTTGGTATCATGCCAGATACCTAGAGACTTGGTTAATTATCTGGAAGATTTTCATATTCACTTCCATACGTCTCTTGTTGTGCACGTTCGATCCAGTAGAGGATAGGAATGGGAAACTTATGCCTGATACCTATCTTAGCAAGAAAGTCAAACACATGTGCTGTCACTCTTAATAACTTACTGAAGTTGAAATAATTGTGAGGATTAATAGCTGAGATTCGATGAGGTTCTGGGTCTATCATGGGAGTAGTGATACTGGTCACTATGACTTGTGGTTTCTGTTTGCGCCACTGACCACTAACAAACCATGAAGGTCCATTAAACCATATCGAAGACTTGATTAGCTGTTTTAAGGTTAACCCTCTCGATAAGTAATCTGCAGGATTGTCCTTAGTGGGGACATGTCTGAATTTATATCTAGCAGATAATTCATGAATTTCCCTAACTCGATTACTAACGTAGGGAGTTTTATTGTTGTTATTTCTTACCCATTGTAAGACTGCCTCATTGTCTGACCACACTACGATTTCACCAAAGTGGATATTATTGAGTGTCTTGGTCAGGCAATGAGCCAATCGTACTCCCACCAGCAATGCAGTTAACTCCATTTGAGGGAAAGATCTCTTCTTGATTGGAGCAACTCTTGCTTTAGATGTGAGTAAAAATGATTGTGCACTATTGACTAAGTAGGCTGCAGCGCCATATGATTTGCCAGAGGCATCGCAAAAGACCTGCAAATTTGTGGGTAAGTTTTGTCCTGAAGCATTACGAGGAAATTTCAAAACACCTAATTGATTGAAATCTGTTGCGAGTATTTGTCATTTGTCTTGCAACTCAATTGGTAACGGATCATCCCATCCCATATGTTTCTGCCAGCATTCCTGCATGACGAGTTTGCCCCTTATTAATATAGGACTAAGTAAGCCTAAAGGGTCAAATGGTTGATTGACATATGAGAGTAATTTTCTCAGGGTAAGGGTTGAATTATTGGTTTGTACTGACTTGACATTCATCTAGTCAGTACCTGTGTTCCATTCTACGCCCAGAACTTTTAATTGATTAGGCACCTGATAACCCGGAAATTCTTTCTCGATTATCTGGTTTAATGATTTATTGTTTGAGGCCCATGATTGTAGTGGCATATTGGCTCCTAACAACTCACGGTTAGCCTCATGGTAAATTTCTACCAATTTGGATTTGTCATTAGTAGTTCCCTGGAAATTATCGACATACAAGTTATCACTGATCTCCGTTTTATAAGGGCTATTTGACTTCTTTAAATGTGTATCTAATGTGGCTTGAAGTAAAAACGGTGAAGAAGTCGCTCCCAATAGCACAGAGGCAAACCGGTAGGTTGTGACATCACTGTCAGGATCCAGTGGGTCCTTAAACCAGAGAAATTTGGTGTAATTACGATCCTCCTCTTGCAAGGCTACTCTAAGGAAAGCTTTACTGATATCAGCAGTATAAGCGAAAATACAAGTGCGGAATCGTAATAATACATCATGTAGCCTTTATGTCTAGGTTCCGTTTGGAGACATTCATTCAAGGACACGCTGTTTGCCTTCACTTTGGCACTACAGTTGAAGACAATACGTATTGGCGTTGTCAATGAATCATTCACCACAGCGTGATGGGGTAAATAGTGACCTGATTTTCGGTTATCATTATCAACAACTTCGGTAAATTTACTGTTGAGTTGTTGTTGAATTAATTGATGATACATGTTTAATTAATCTGGCTGTTTCTTCAGCCGTATTAATTGAGACTGTAATTGAGAGGCTGCCATGAAATAATTAACTGGAAGTTGTGGATGATTCAACTTCCATGGCAGTCTCACCCAGTATTGTTTGTCTTTATAGACAACTGTGTCCAGATATTGCTGGTAAGTCCACGTATCATCAGGGCTTGGTTTATCAGGGACAATACCTAAAGTGTCTAAATCCCACAGATGATGTATAGGTGGATCAGAATCATTATCTTCAGATATTTCTCTGAAATGTAGGGGTGACTGTTCCAAACCTAGTCACGCCACTATTGAATTGTTAATTTGTTTGTTGGTTGACACTGTTTTTTGTTGGAAAAGCACCGGTCCAGTAAGCAATTTGCCTCCAGCAGATGACAACAAATTCATTCCTTGTTGTCTGGTGCATCCTGTTATAAATTTATAATAATAGTCAGCGCCTATTAGGATACCAACATCTGTGAGGCAGTCAGAATTTATTTTGTGATCTGCTAGCCTCATGCGGTTACATTTGAGATATCTCGCAGTGCGAGCTAGTCCTGTGACCTGCAGGTCTGAAGGAAGTTTATCTACTACTACTGCTTGTATTGGACTAGTAGAAGTTCCAAGTCTCACTAACACCTTGACTATTTGGTATTCCCGAGGTCCACTATTAGTCAAGAACCCAGAAATATTCAATCTCACACTTTTGGCAGGTTTTAATTTCAACTGCTCGACTAATTGTTGCATGATGAAGGTTTTCTGTGATCCTTGATCAAAGAGCCCTCTAGTGTTAACTCTAGACTTTCTATCAATTAGTTTAAGTTGAGCCGTAGGCAGAGTAGTATTATTGCCTGACTCAGTAGCAAGTACATTTATTTCTTGGTGTACCTTGCAATATTGTACTGTTGTAGAATTCATAGAATCCTCCCCAGGTGTCACAGATTGTGTAGAAGTTTTTCTACATAAGGCATAATGATGTGCACCTTTGTTGCATCTACTGCACAACCGTAGCTGCATGATCCCATTTACTGGGATCATGAGAACCCATGCACTTGGTGCATCTGTGTAATTCTTGTAGCCGTTTAATCCTGGTATTAAAGTTAGGATAAACAATGCATTTGTAGGCGACATGTTCTTGATCACAGAACAGACACCTTCTCTCTCTGGCTGAGTTTGTCCTTTTAGTAGACATATCAGTTGTATCGTCAGAGGGAGATACAGAATAAATACCTACACCACCATTCCTTTTTCCAGTGGATGGAGTAGTCTTAGGTTTGTCGGAAAATCCGACACCATTTAATAATCTGACATAATAATTGCTGCTGTATTACCAACAAGTAACCTATAGAAAACGTAACTTGTAGTGGAATTACCGTCTATAGAAAACGGGATATCATCACCACATACTATTATAATTCACCAGCTATTCTGCTGGGAATTATTCTTAAATACATTAGTCTTTGGACTTTACCATCATAAAACATCTCATATAAATTAACTTAATTATCAATATTAAAGTAGAGTAAATGTGACCCTTCTATCAGTTTGTCATGTGGACAATGTAAGCCAGGCGTCAGGGTGAGGAAGGGGCAGCCATTGTTGTGTCACCTCCGAGACGTGTGGAGCAAATTCGGCTCCTATCATATCTGGACAATGTCGGCCAGTAGCGTCAATAGTATGGAGTGTTAGACATTGCCATTGTTGATACTAGACCAGAGGCTCACAGGGAGCAAATTCGGCTCCTGTTAAATTTACTTGGACGTAGTGTTATGGAAACCAAAGGTGTACCATTTTCAACACGCTGTCATCAAATCAAGTTAAGTGTTCTTTCCGAAACCCATTATCTATCATTAGTGGCCATTAATGTCATTGGGTAGGGTTTGCCGGTTAGAGCACGACATAGCCTCAAACTAAAGGTAATTAAGCCAGGTTTTTATTGTTCCATGTACAATGTTTCTCTGAAATACCTGTCATATACTAGGTTTCTGGCTTCACAGCTAGCGCCCTTTTAACAGGTCAAGACGAGGAAGCATGTTTGTGCATCAGTTACCAGCACGTGGAAGCTACCTCAAAGAGGGAAAATGTGGTCTACATCCTGGTTATACCTGCTGTACAAATAAGATAAGGAACCTCTTCAATGTATGTAGTCTATTACTGTAGTTTGATTGGCTGCATATATATTCAATTTATATAAACCCCCCCCCCCTAATGTGTAGAGGATCGATTTGTGAGATTATGAGATTATTGCAGAAATACAGTCCACTTATCATTATACAAATTGCTATCGAAGTATATAAATTAACGTAAATATAAATTCATATAAATTAAATAAATATAAATCTCACAGGTCGGTTACCACATTATTTGGTCATCTTCGAACCGGATGACGGATTATTTGATCCTTTGAACCCACATTTGGTCATCTTAGTACCGGATGAACCAGTTAACCAGTGGATTCATTAAATATACTAGTGCAGTGTGATTTAAACAAAGCCAGTCAAAAACGGCGGCGTTGACTCGTGCGAGTTCACGAGCCCCGCTCAGTTCAGATCAGCCTTAGTCAGTGGTTTCATGCACACCCACAGATTTGGTGGAGTGTTATTCTGTGAAATGACAGTGCTAATATAGAAGCCAGCCAAATTAGTGACTGTGTCGCGAGATTGTTCACGGATTTCGTGGTGTTACATTTCGCGAGAGATTATCTACGAATTTTGTGGAGTTTATTTCGCGAGGTCACTAATAATATTTAATACTTCTTGATAATATTAGAAGTTTCATAGAGGCTAATTAAGAGGCTATTATCAATAATTGTGTATATTATTTCTCCAAAATAGAGAATTATTTAATATATATAGCACTAGTGATCACAGTATAATGTTTACTAATTGCCAACCCACAACAGGGTAGGATATTTACCATTGACTAGTTGAACTATTATTGCTCATCCTAGGCCCATTATTACCATAGTCAGTTGTACTATATTCAACAACCTATCCCCATTAATGAATGGTCCAGACCCTATTTTGGGTGTAATTTTTAACAACTCGAGTTGAGTTGTGTATATAATAAATTACTTATGATCATTACACCTTTGAGTGATTAATTAGTGTCTCTACCATCCTAGGGTGATATAGAAGAGCTAACCTAAAGGTACTTCCATGACACTGGTTTATCACTCAAATCATTAGTGTGTATGATTGTATATATATAATGTGTATTAATTTTAAGTGCTAACCTCTAGTAGAGGTAGGATTATTGCCTAGTGAGTGCAGAATTTGACCCTAGGCTACCATCAGAGCTTGTTCAGTATTATGAGCGACCCAAGTACAAGTCCCACAAGGCTTCACCAACTAGCCAGTATGGATAATGCAGGGAGAATGAAAAGAACCCTTGCAGGTCTTAAAGGCCACTTAACAAGACAGATCAAGAAATGTGAAGATTTGTCACAACAATCTCAAGTTGATTATGCTGACCTGGAAAGCTATTATCAAGCAGCTGCAGGTAAATTTGAGCAAATCAAATGTCAAATAGCAACATATGTGGCTGAACTTGCCAACACCAATTTATCAGAAACAGAAATAGACGACATTATGGTTGATCTTGCGAATTATGAAGATCACACTCAGGCCACGTTACAGCCTTATGTCAAATTAATTGCCCAGAACAAGGCAACAGCAACAACAACAACAGTTGCATCTAATACGAGTCAAGCAGAAGCTCGACTCCCTCCAATTAATTTACCCACTTTCTCAGAAAAAGATGAGGAAGATTGGGACGAATTTTGGAACAAATTCGTTGACCTTGTAGACTCAAAACAATCTTTACCAAAGAGTAGTAAATTCTCTTATTTGCAAGGCCAATTATCAGGTGAGGCTAAAACAGTAGTATCCCATCTGAGATTAACTAATGACGGCTATGATCTGGCAGTAAAACTCCTCAAGGATAATTATGCTGATCCAGAAGTAAGAACATCACATTTAGTTCATGAGCTGTTGCATTTACCCCCACCGGAGGCTTCAGCTGATTCACTCCAAGTCTTCAAGCTGGAGGTAGAATCATTGATCAATGCCCTCAGCCTGACAGCAGATACAAACGGGGCTGAGTGGGTCTTGAAAATAATTGACCAGGAGAAAATACCTAGGGACATATTGAGACAAATGAGTGCTCATTACAATAAAAGCATCTTATCCATGAGTGAAATATCTGAAGGTTTAAAGTCAGTAGTTCATCAATTACGAACACATGACAAATTAAAACCACCAAGTAAACCCTCAGAAACCAATAATAGTAAACCACAGAGTACCAAAGGTACTCCAAATCAATCTAGACAATATAATTCAACACCAAAGTGGAACAGTGGCAGTGTGGGCGTATATGCAGTGGGACCCTCCAAGCCTATAGTTACTGTGTCACCCAAGAACGTGACACCAAAGGGTACTGGAAGCTATGGAACATGTTTGTTCTGCAATGAGAAACATTCAATGTACCACTGCCCTAATTTTCCTGATAGTGACGCCCGTGTTGAGCGACTCAAAGATTTGCAACATTGCACGAGGTGCCTCAGGAAACATAACATCAAGGACTGTGATACCCAATTACACACCTGTAATAGGTGTAACAAAGGTCAGCACCATGCAGCATTGTGCAGAGACACCAAAACAACGTCTCCAAACCCCAAGGTGGAAGATAGCATTCCCACCTCAGTACAGTACTGCAAGGTGCAACAAACAAAGAGTGTCCAATCGGCAAAGTCTAAAGGTAATACGACTTTGCCTACTGCCCAAATTACCATCCTGAATAAGAGGGCCAAGGTCCATACCCGTGGGTTGTTTGACCAAGGATCCCAAAGAACATATGTCACTAAAAAGTTGGCAGATGAACTACAATTAAGGCCTGTAGCCCAGATGTCATTCAATATCTCAGGGTTTGTAACAGATGCAGGACCTCAAGTCTACCAGGTGGTACAACCATCAGTACGTTTAGGCAGGTACGTCTGTCGAGTACAAGCCATTGTGGTGGACAAAATACCAGTAGACCTACAAGCTCAAGGTCTGAGAGCAACAGCCAAATTCCTGAGAAATAGAGGAATAAAATTGGCAGGTAATATTAAGTCTGATCACCTCACCGACTTCGGTCTCCTTGTAGGGACAGACTATTGTCATCGATTCATCGGTAGCCCTACTAAATATCAGGGTATAACCATGTTAAACTCTGCAGGAGGTAAATTACTCTCAGGCCCAGTATCAAGCCTGAGGAGACCTATGCCTGCAGATAAACAATACCAGTAGAAATCTAAATTTGTCAGCTGATTATATTTCTCCAGTAGCATTATACTAAGGAGATTACAGCTGACTATACCAACAGAGGTTGATGTTAGTATCATCATTTAAAGCTGAAGATGAGTTCATGAGGCCTCAGTGGCAAATCAGTGAACAGTAGCCTAAAACAGCTACAAGTCACTGCGACCAATGTCACTGATCCCACTGCAGTCTCAGAACCATACTTTACTTTAATGATGAGCTATTCAATCTTCTGAATCAATTAACTAAATTAAACCCCAATAAATCTGATGACTGATTTGATACATTTATTATTTAATCAAGATGTATTCCATGGGCCTCAGTGTTTATATATCAGTGACTAGTTACCTGAACAAACTTCAAGTTATATCTAATGTCACTGATCTCACTGCAGTCCCTGAATCATACTTGACTGTAGTACTTGATCACATCCAGTCTTCTGGGTTAAATAATATGTAATTAGGCTTGAATATTAGCCTTTCAAGAGTTGACAGGGAAATGAAATCGCATTAGACTTCTAACCCCTGCAACTCTAGTACGGGACATCCGTCCTGTACGAACAGATGCACAAATGTGTGATTACTAACTACTAACATCAAATTAATCTAATAATTCGAAGGAGGAGTATCGGTGTTCGTCTGTTCTAAGTAGGACTTCGACCCGTGAGCAGCCCCCTGGGGAATTATGTCGGAAAATCTGACACCTTTTAATAATCAGACAGATAATAATTGCTGCTGTATTACCAACAAGTAACCTATAGAAAACGTAACTTGTAGTGGAATTACCGTCTATAGAAAACGGGATATCATCACCACATACTATTATAATTCACCAGCTATTCTGCTGGGAATTATTCTTAAATACATTAGTCTTTGGACTTTACCATCATAAAACATCTCATATAAATTAACTTAATTATCAATATTAAAGTAGAGTAAATGTGACCCTTCTATCAGTTTCTGTCATGTGGACAATGTAAGCCAGGCGTCAGGGTGAGGAAGGGGCAGCCATTGTTGTGTCACCTCCGAGACGTGTGGAGCAAATTCGGCTCCTATCATATCTGGACAATGTCGGCCAGTAGCGTCAATAGTATGGAGTGTTAGATATTGCCATTGTTGATACTAGACCAGAGGCTCACAGGGAGCAAATTCGGCTCCTGTTAAATTTACTTGGACGTAGTGTTATGGAAACCAAAGGTGTACCATTTTCAACACGCTGTCATCAAATCAAGTTAAGTGTTCTTTCCGAAACCCATTATCTATCATTAGTGGCCATTAATGTCATTGGGTAGGGTTTGCCGGTTAGAGCACGACATAGCCTCAGAGTAAAGGTAATTAAGCCAGGTCTTTATTGTTCCATGTACAATGTTTCTCTGAAATACCTGTCATATACTAGGTTTCTGGCTTCACAGCTAGCGCCCTTTTAACAGGTCAAGACGAGGAAGCATGTTTGTGCATCAGTTACCAGTACGTGGAAGCTACCTCAAAGAGGGAAAATGTGGTCTACATCCTGGTTATACCTGCTGTACAAATAAGATAAGGAACCTCTTCAATGTATGTAGTCTATTACTGTAGTTTGATTGGCTGCATATATATTCAATTAATATAAACCCCCCCTAATGTGTAGAGGATCGATTTGTGAGATTATGAGATTATTGCAGAAATACAGTCCACTTATCATTATACAAATTGCTATCGAAGTATATAAATTAACGTAAATATAAATTCATATAAATTAAATAAATATAAATCTCACAGGTCGGTTACCACAAGGTTTGGATTTACTGGACTTATTCAAAGTCGATTTGGGTTTGACTGAGTTGTCAAGGTTAGGTTGTTTAGACTCAGGTTTAATCTTATCATGAGTCTTCAACCTGTTAACCGTTATTCTCAGTCCCTCGAATATTTGCTCGAGAGTGAGAAACTCGGTTTTATAGTGGGAGCAGATTTCTGCTAGGATATTTCGAGGTAATTTCCTCTGTAAAAGTAACTTAATTGACTATTCTGAGGCTGGTACATCAACTTTAGTACCTAAAGCCTTAACTAGAGACTCTACTTCTAGCCAGAAGCTTTGAAGTGAGTCAGGTCGGTTACTTGGTGCATTCAGATCCAGCAACTGATAATACAGGTTAACTATACTCAACTCCTTGTTGCAATAGTTCAACTTTAGTAGTTTTATTGCTTCCTCATAACTACTCTCAGTGAGAGCTAGGTTATTTATGACTTTTTTAGCCTCCCGTTTGAGAAGACTAGTCAGTTAAGAGAATTTAGAAACTCTGTCAAGAGAAGATCTTTTATTTATATGAACTTCAAATGAAGTCCAAAATGTGTCCCAATTTTCTTCATCCAGCCCTGCAAATGTAGGTAAGTCTAAAGTAGGTAGACGAACCTCAGGTAATTGATTACTGGATTGAGACATAGTATTATTGGCATTAGATTTATGTTGTTTTACTATATTGGATGGTACATCAAGCTTATCTTGAGTCTCATCTTCATACTGAGAAATATCTGCTAGAATTTGATCTATTTCATCAGGATCAGTTTCAGTTGCATTCAGTAGGTTGAGATAAGACTGGCTTGTAGTACTTTTGATTTTGTAGATTTTGATGGATTTCCAGAAGAGGACGAAAAAGCAGCAGCAGTCCGTACAGGATTTATTTGCGGAATTGAAGGCTTTGGCTAACCACTGCAACTTCGGAGCACAGTTGGACGGCAGGGTTAGGGACCAGTTGTTCATGGCAGACTTGATCAAATTTGAGATTAGCTACTCGCAATGATGTTTCTAGTTGATAGTAATCAATGGGAGTTGCTTTAGACAAAGTATCAGACTTATTAATTAGTCTGGTTAAATGACCTTTAAGGCCAATATAGGTTCTCCTTAATTGTTCAGGAGTAGCCATGTAGGCTTTAAGTCCAAGTTTCATAGGACTTGAATAAGTATTACTAATGAAGCTTGGGTACTTGCTCATTAGTTGACAATATTGAATATAGCCTAAATTAATCTGGCTAAATTACATTCTACCTCACTCGAGGTTAAATGTACCTACCTACCAATAAGTAGCTAAGGATTTTGAGCAGTGCCTGAATGTCACCATTAACTTTCTTCTGGCTAGCTCTTCTTTATCACCATTAGATGTAATAGTGATCATTCAGCAGCACTCAAAATTCATACACACCAATAATTGATATGGATATACTCTAATCAGAGTTACTATAAAATTTGAATCCCACCCTTGGTAGGGTCAGCATAAGAATGAACAATGTATTCACTACTGACTAGTCCAAGACTAGTTGTAAGAATTTCTACCTAAGAAACAACTAAATTATTTAGTCTGCATTTGTGCAAAACTCAGCCTAAATTCCTACCTAATAAAAGTTGGCATAGATTAATTTATGGTGCAATAGTGTGAATATATAGTTGTGCTGTGTTTTTTTTTTAGATTTTATAGTTTATATAAATGTGCACTTGCACACACAAGTGAAAATACAAATATGTACAATTAATTTTGGCTTGCTAGCCACAGCCTTTTATGGTGGTTGATTGTGTTGACCAACTTGTCAACTACATGTGACCAAGACTCACCTGACAGGTGTACACGATCTCTTGCCAGGTTTTGCTTGTATGGTCTGGCTGTAAATTGAATGTGAGTTATGAGCTGTTGCTCCTGGTGACCTGAAGATTCTTACCTCAATGTGAGGTATAGGTCTGAGTGTTGTGGGCAATTGACTGTGTCCCACTAGTTCTACTTTATACATGAGGTATAAGCAGCAAATAAATTGGTGAGTATTAGGCTGACCTATGTGGTACACTGCCGGTAGCCACAATTAATAAAATGTGGTTAGCCTAGATTACTACACACAGTAATTAGTTATGATTATGGTATTAATTGTAATGTATCCGGTTCGATAAGGACCATATTTTTGTGTTGGGAAGAAAGCTTACTCTCTATTAATTGATTGATATTTTATTAATAGATTAATTTAAATTAATCAAAGGACCACCCTATTTTGACTGAAAAGGGAAACAGATAAAGTTAAATGATAAGGACTGAAACACCAGTGCCTATGGATAGGAAACTATTAAAGATTATTCTTTAAACTTCTATGGGCTGTATAATATATTAATGTTCGAGAATAAACTTAACGTCCTTCACAAAATTGGGGATTAATACCAAAAGTAATCTACTCCCAGTACGCTTCATCGAGGCTGGTTCTTCCTCGAATAAAATTAGTAAATACTATTAAGAAACATTAGATAAATTGATTAATGGTAAAAAGAATATATGTTGATTGACCAAGCAATTATTCTCATTTGACTTTTATGAGGCTAACATATTACGTTAAATATCTCAAATCAAATATACTAAATCTCTTCGAATGATCTAGATTTTTCTCAAAGAAATAATAGAAAAGGTTTCAGCTGCTTAGCTGTAATAGTGAACGGAGAGGTAGAGGTGCAATGGCGTCGTCTGCTACTTGCTGCAACACGTGACTTCAAGCATGGCGTGGGAACATGAGGACCACGACCGCTTACAACACAAGCTGAAATTTCAACTGAATATACTAATTGTTTACACCTACTCTCTAGTATCCTCACTATGCCACAAAAGAAATAAATTTAATTCCTTATGGACGTACTTATTGTTTGGGGAGGTCGCGTAACATAACGATGGACAGTGCACAGTACAAGGATATAAAGAATACTCAATATAAACAATACTAAGGCACTTAACCTGCTGGTTGTCCACCGAAGCAATCCTAGATTGCTACTGGAGCAATTGCACGTTCCTAGGCCGATTAAATGCAAGGGCCTAACGTAGTATTGATGAAAATCGACTCTTCCGGGATACACGATGTGATTGTTGGCGTCTGCACAAGGTTAAGCTGGATGGCTAATGAATACATCCTCATGGCGTGGTAGCTACAGGCGAATGGCGGCGTCTCTCCGCCCTCCCTCAACTCGTCTCCTGCATTCACAACAGAAATTACTAAAAACGGATAATTCTTTTCCGTGTAATTACTGATGTAATGTGTTAATGAGAACCGGGTTGCAATTATAGGGAATTAAATAATATGATATTCTCATTAAATGGTGTTAATCGAGAAATGGAGAGAAATTTTTTTTCCTCCATAGCATTCGCACGTAACAGATAAAACTGCTACTTGATAATAATTTAAGTTAATAACTCTCGGTTTTGATTTATTGGGACCTATATTATCCGTAGTTAATTATTGTACGGAATACTGATAATTTTAGCAAACTACATTCAATTCTCTAACATATTGGGAATAAATATGTTTAGATGGACATTATCTGACGCAATCCTGCCTCTCGATGTCGTAAGAATATTAGCAATAGGCTCAGATAAAGAAATATTAATTTATGTTAACACTACCGTTAGTGAAATTAATAACTACTGTAATTAGTATATAATAATGATGTATTATAATACAATGGTAGTGTGTTAGTGTTGGAAATTTCCCACATTAGGGATCTTAAGCCAAAATTAGGAATCTCAAAACAAATTATAAATCTTACACCAAAATTAGGGATCTTAAACCAAAATTAGTTGTTCATAAGCCAAAATACGAATGTTAAGCTAAAACAAAATTCATAAATGTACATAATATGGCAAATAAGGTATTTATATTTATATGTAGAATCGTTAATTGAAATTTGATGAGGAAGGAATGGCATGGTAAATACTGCTGTAACAAAAAAAGGGATGTTGATTTATGGAAAAAATTTCTGGCCAACATAGCATACGTCAAACGTCCAGGGCAGCCGTTATTTGAAAAAAACATTCACCAGTAAATTGATTTTTTTATTATCACGATAAGCCAAATGTTAATCCAATTGGTTATAGTTGATATGTGTATGACATTTTTTCTGTAATTTAAAGACCTTACTCATGTCGATAAATTTAGAGAGTATCTAAATGTACAACATTGGAATATAAATTTCACTGCAGAGTAAAAGAAATCATTGTCTATTCTTCTTGATATTAAAGTGGTTAACACGAATGGTTTTAATACCAAGGAGTATAGAACACCAACATTCACAGGTCTAGGTCTTATTCATTTGTTTCCTAAGTTTATAAGACAAATATATTCAAAACCCTAATTAATAGATCCTTTGTATTATGCTCTACATGGGCTTATTTTTATCCAGAAATAAATTTCCAGGAGATTTATTTCCCAAATAACGGCTATTCTGGACATACGATATATATAATGTGGGAGGAAATTCTTAAATAAGAAAGTGTGCCCTCTCTTCAGGTTACTGTGGTAAAAAGGGATCTAGAGAATATCAAGTTGCCTTTTTATGGCACCATAAGCTACTCTATGAGAAGTTTACTGAGGAAGGCTTTACAACATTGTTATCCTTAAGTCGATTTAAGGTTCATTTTTCTTAACACCAAAACCATTGGGTGTTACTTTATATATGAAGATAGAGTACCTTTTCCCTTGGGCATATCATTTAGGGCTTGCCTTCCATGAATGACGCCAGCTTTTATCAGAAATTAGGAATCACTGTCATGAGAGTAATCATTGTTTACATGAGTCCAACTTTAACATTTTGGACTCTTATGGTGAATGGACAGTCTGACCCGTGAATTATGGAGTCTTTATATTTCGGTAAACTGCGGCCACTGTAAACAATAATGTGTCAGCTATCCAATTGTATAATATGTAAATTTTTCATGAAGTTGTTGTCCTGCGCATGTTTCATTGGCGCGCCATTATATTCATTAATTCTTTAGTTTCTCTTGTTTTTCTGCTTTGGTGCTCTCTATTTTAAGTTGGTTTGGCGTTTTAATTATCTGTTTAATCATCATACTGAATATAACAACTTAGTGTCAATTATTTTTTAATATTTGGTTTCTTTATAAAGGTCACGTGGAAATACGATAATGATTGATTTAATTGGTCTTGCAAAAAACCTGTGAAGCTTTAGGATTTTAATTGTGATGTTTATTTAGTCCTAATTGTCCATAGTGAATGATGACAAATCTTAGCTTGTTTGATCATTATATAAGATGATTTATGAATTTTTCCTTCTGTTGCATTCTCTTTAATAATTAGTATCATTTTCGTCTCCTACGAATGCAGTCGTGATTTTAGGATATATTCTTTGTTAGCTGGTAATTTTAATTCAATTTTTGTGTTTTCAGAACCGATGATGAATACTAATGAGCATTCGAAACGTTATGGGTTTTAATTGAGACGTAAACATTTTAATTAAACAAGATGTTAGTATTGTCTCCGATGATGATGTAGTATTAACAGTCTTCGTGGTGTAGTGGTAAGACACTCGCCTGGCGTTCAGCGAGCGCTATGTCATGGGTTCGTATCCTGGCCGGGGAGGATTTACTGGGCGCAATTCCTTAACTGTAGTCTCTGCTTAACGCAACAGTAAAATGTGTACTTGGATGAAAAAACGATTCTTCGCAGCAGGGGATCGTATTCCAGGGACCTGCCCGAAACGCTACGCGTACTAGTGTCTGTACAAGAATGTAACAACTCTTGTATATATCTCAAAAAAAAAATTGTCAATCGGGTTCTTGTTCATCTTGATGTATATAGTTATATATACATATATATTTTTGATAATGTTTAATTTTGTCACCTCTCTGCCAGTATCAACACACAGTGGAGTGAGGGTATACAGGCGGTGTCTGTACAGCAAAGGAGGAGAATCAGACATCCAGCTCGTCCACAACTTGAATATCAGCTCAACCGACCTTCCCTTGGACGACCTCTTCCAAGGTAAACTCTCAATATCAGAAATAAATATAATTTGAACTTATGTTCAAATATAATTTACATTTCAATATAACGTGTCTTGAAGGTTAAAAAGGCTCCAGACTAGCCGTAAATCAGCTGTCATAAAAATATATTATAAGAATGCCTTCAAAAATCTTAAAATATATTTCCAAAGCCAATGTAAACCAGTACCGCTCAGTACCGTAATATACCGATCTGACCAGACAGAAAAGACAAAAAATATTAATTTTACAATAAGTGCGCCAAGCATTGTATCAATCTAGATCATTGCAGAAAAATCTCCGACTTCTAAGTCCCGTAAAAGATTTACTGACTTTAAATACCTTTAAGAAGGATGTCTACATATTCAGGAACCCATTCCCTATTAGTGTTAATGATGTACCAGAATCTATTTAAGAAGAAATAATTAAATTACAATGCGATTTTGTTAAGTGAGAAAGATTCTTGTATATAGATGTTTGCATATTTTATTATTATTATGTAAAACCATTAAACCACTTTCAAGTATTTTGCATTGAAGATTAGGTTCATATTAGGAAATACGTGTCTGAACAGCTCTCTATAATGAACATTAAAAAATCTCTCCTTCGTTCTCAAATTACTATACAAATAAACGTACACTTTATAACTCATTATAAATGAGACATATGAAGGGTTTTCTCAAATACACATTTTATTAAACACAACAGCATTGTGACTGTTATTATTTTTTTATATTTTGATTTCTATGCAAATATCTTCCATATCTACCCAAAAATTGAATACTTCATCTTCAGAAATATTGTCAAATTTTTCTGAAGATTTCTACTTAAGGAAATTCCTGTCTTAATCCTTCCTTCCTTCGTGATCTGACATTGTCACATTGTTCATCAAGTGTTAATTTCTTCGTTATTTACACACACACACACACACACACACACACACACACACACACACACACACACACACACACACACACACACACACACACACACACACACACAATTAGGTGAGTACACACACAGTCAGCCAGCAGCAATGTCGGCGGTGAGACATGTGGTCAGTGAGGTCCGCGAATT
>NC_091153.1:32150530-32168030 GCF_040958095.1 Procambarus clarkii
TAAATGAAATACTAAAGGGACTTGAGATGGAAGAAATTTTGAGAAGGTTTTCAGGACAGAGACCGTGTGTTAAAGATAGTGTTTGCCAACGAGACCACAAAGGAGAAGATTCTAACAAGGAAGAGCCACCTGCAATATAAATTGCTAATTCAAAAAAGTATTCCTCCAGAGGGACATGATGAGGGAGAGGGCCATGGCAGCAGAAGCAAGGAAGAAGCGCAGAGCGAGAGGAGAAAACCAGGAAATCACAACCCCCAACACAACATCCCCAGTATGAGGGGGGGAACCCATGTCAGAAGTATCCGAACGGAAGCAGCCACCATGCTGCAACCCAACCAGCTGGGGTTTGGAGTCCCCCAAGGCTGTGAAGCAGCGGCTCATCAACCAGCAACCCAGTAACACCACAGGGAAGGGCAACTCCAACACCCTCCTCTGTATAGAAACCATCTATACACCCCCCCCCACTCAAATGCTCAGTTAACTCTCCCTCCCACCCTCACCCCATTCCCACCCTGATATCCCTCCCCTACTCCCAAGATATCCTACCTCCTCTGTTTCCCTCCCTGTCCTCGCTCCCCCTTCATCCTATACCCTCTCTGTCCCCCCTTCACTTGACCCCACATCCTTCACTCCAGTATCCTCTGAGACCCTGTTATCCACCTCATAAATCCTCACACCCATGGAACTGCTTCCCCCATCAGCAGAACGCTCACCAAGAACGGGAAATGAGAAGGGACTTAAGAAGTGAGTCTCAAGGCAATGTACACTAACATAGATGGGATTACAAATAAATAAGATGAACTTGGAGAAAGGGTACTAGAAGAAAACCCAGACATAATAGCAATCACAGAAAGAAAGCTGACGAAAACCATTACAAATGCAGTGTTTCCACAGGACTACTATGTTGTGAGGAAAGCAAGAGAAGGAAGAGGGGGTGGTGGTGTAGTTCTGAGGGTAAGAAAAGGCTGGGAATTTGAGGAGTTGGTTATTCAGAGCTGTGAAGGTTTCAGTGACTACATAACAGGTACTATAACAACTGGAGGACAAAATTTTATAGTCGTAGTCATATATAATCCACCACCAAATCACAGAAGGCCCAGATAGGAATATGATAGAAACAACATGGCCACCATTAACATAATAGAGAGAGCAGCTTCTGTTGCTAACAGCAATGGATCTGGACTGCTAATCATGAGAGACTTCAACCACGTGAGATAGATTTGGGAGAACAGAGACCCACATGGAGGAACAGATACATGGAGATCTAAGCTGCTAGAAGTTGCATCAAGAAACTTGCTAAGCCAACACATCAAGGAACCAATAAGATTGAGAGAGGAAGAAGAACCACCTATGCTTGATCTGATATTTACCATAAATGAAGGAGATATAAGAGAAGTTAAGTAGGAAGCACCCTTGGGAATGAGTGATCACAGTGCATTGATCTTTGAGTACCTGGTAGAGTTAGGAGTTATCTCCCCCCAAAAAGAACTAGGAAACAAAAGGTTGGCATACCGAAAGGGGAATTAAGAGGAGGTGAAAAGTTTCCCAAGGGAAATACCATGGGACACAGACCTCAGAGCTAAGTCTGTACAAGGCATGATGGGCTATGTCACCCAAAAGTGTCAGGAGGCAATTAAAAGGTTTATCCCGGCCCAAAAGGAAAAATCCGAGAAGCAAAAGAATAATCCATGGTTTAATAGGGCATGTATGGAAGCAAAGGAACTGAACAAAAAGGAGTGGAGGAACTTCCGAAATAACAGAACACCACAAAACAGAGAGAGATACAAAAGAACCAGGAATGAGTATGCTAATATGAGAAGAGAAGCAGAGAAAGATTATGAAATTGATATAGCAAACAAAGCCAAGACTGAACCAAAGCCACTCTACAATCACATCGGGAGGAAAAAGACAGTGAAATATCAAGTAATGAAACTAAGAACATTCGTGGACAGGAATACAGAGAATGAAAGAGAGGTGCATGAGGACCTCAACAAGAGGTTCCAGGAGGTCTCACAATAGAAAAAGGTGAGGTCACTGCGCCAGGAGAGGGGGAAGTAAACCAGGCTGCCTTGGAAGTGTTCGAAATTACGAGTTGTGTATAGTAGGTCACTGGAAACGGGAGACCTACCAGAAACATGGAAGACTGCTAATGTAGTCCCAATATATAAAAAGGATGACAGACAAGAGGCACTGAACTACAGGCCAGTGTCCTTAACTTGTATACCATGCAAGGTGATGGAGAAGATCATGAGAAAACACCTAATAACACATCTGGAGAGAAAGGACTTCGTGACAACCAATCAACATGGGTTCAGTGACGGTAAATCTTCCCTTATAGGATTAATAGAACTTTACGATGGATTAATAGAACTCTACGATCAGGTGACAAAGATTAAGCAAGAAAGAGAAGGGTCGGTGGACTACATTTTTTTGGATTGTCGGAAAGCCTTTGACACAGTACCCCATAAAAGGCTGATGCATAAACTGGAGAAACAAGCAGGAGTAACTGGTAGGGCGCTCCAGTGGATAAGGGAGTACCTAGGCGATAGGAAGCAGAGAGTTACAGTGAGAGGTGAGACCTCAGATTGGCGGGAAGTCATCAGTGGAGTCCCACAGGGCTCTGTACTCGGACCTATCCTGTCTCTGATATACATAGATAATCTCCCAGAGAGCATAGACTCATTCCTCTCAATGTTTGTTGACGACGCCAAAATTATGAGAAGGATTAAACCAGTGGAGGACAGCTTGAGGCTTCAAGAAGACCTGGACAAGCTGCAGGAATGGTCGAACAAATGGTTGTTAGAGTTTAACCCAAGCAAATGCAATGTAAAGAAGATAGGTGTAGGGAGCAGGTGATCAGATACAAGGTATCTTAGGGGGAGATGAAATCCTTCAAGAGTCTGAGAGAGAGAGAGAGAGAGAGAGAGAGAGAGAGAGAGAGAGAGAGAGAGAGAGAGAGAGAGAGAGAGAGAGAGAGAGAGAGAGAGAGAGAGAGAGAGAGAGAGAGAGAGAGAGAGAGAGAGAGAGAGAGAGAGAGAGAGAGAGAGAGAGAGAGAGAGAGAGAGAGAGAGAGAGAGAGAGAGAGAGAGAGAGAGAGGAGAGAGAGAGAGAGAGAGAGAGGGAGGGGGAGAGAGAGAGAGAGAGAGAGGAGGGGGAGAGAGAGAGAGAGAGAGTGAGAGAGAGAGAGAGAGAGAGAGAGAGAGAGAGAGAGAGAGAGAGAGAGAGAGAGAGAGAGAGAGAGAGAGAGAGAGAGAGAGAGAGAGAGAGAGAGAGAGAGAGAGAGAGAGAGAGAGAGAGAGAGAGAGAGAGAGAGACCTGGGGGTTGATATCACGCCAGATCTGTCCCCTGAAGCTCATATCAAGAGGATAATATCAGCGGCATATGCCAGGTTGGCTAACATAAGCACGGCCTTTAGAAACCTGTGTAAGGAATCTTTCAGAACTTTGTATACCACATATGTCAGACCAATTCTGGAGTATGTGGCTCCAGCGTGGAGTTCATATCTAGTCACGCATAGCATAACACTAAACTGGAAAAGGTTCAAAAGTTGGCCACCAGACTAGTACCCGAACTGAGGGGTATGAGCTACAAGGATAGACTAAGGGAATTGAACCTCACGTCACTGGGAGACAGAAGAGTTAGAGGGGACATGATCATCACATACAAGATTCGCAGAGGAATTGATAGGGTAGACAAACACAGGCTATTTACCACAAGGGGCGCACGCACTCGGGAACACAGGTGGAAATTGAGTGCCCAAATGAGCCATAGAGACGTTAGAAAGAATTTTTTCAGTGTCAGAGTAGTAGACAAATGAAATACAGTAGGAAGTGATGTGTTGGAGGCTGACTCCATACACAGCTTATTAATTACTAGCAGTACCCGCCACTCGTTGATGTGGCTCAGTCTGCTTAAATGAGAAAGAAAGAAAAGAGAAAGTGCACGTTTCTACTATGTTTAATTTCACAATGCTTGTGGGTATACAATATTTTTTGTTGTTCCATTGTCTGTGGAGATATAGAGATTGTCCGGTTTGCCGACTCTAGAACACTCAACATATAATTGTCCACGTGAGAAGAATTCCATGTCAAGATATAAACTGCACAATTCTTAAGATTGGCCCTGAGGTTTGTTGGTGGTGATTGCAAACGCTAATCGAATTGGAAATTGCAATCTCTTATATTGAAATGGCATATCTGTTGGAATCATAGGAATGCGAGGAATGAGGACATCTTCCCCTTTGAAAGGTCCTGTCAGATTGTTGCTTCTACGACGTCGCTGATTAATTTTTTGCTGCAAGGCGCGTGACGTTGCAAAGTTTTGGCTGGTTGATATTTTGCAACATAATAATTGGCAAGCCTATTTTCAATTGCCGTACGTGTGATGTTATCTCTGGCAGATCGAGTGAATTAAAAAATTCTGTTGGATAACTAATCGCTTCATCTGCTTCCTCAACAGTGTCGACGGACTTATATGTGACTGCCTTCGCTTTGAATGTTAGACTGAATAATATTTTTAAGGTCGTAGACGTTTTGTTCTTGGCCACAAGAATAGATCGTTCACTCAGCCAATCGTGATTCTTATAATTGGTTTCAATATTGGGAAATACTTTTTCAATCAATTCTTCTTTTGACGTCACTAAATTGCAGTTATGAGGCAATGAAATTCGTCCTGAGGTCAGATCAACCGGCCCGTTTACGTTCCCAATTTCCAGAAATTGATGTGAGAATATCTCAGCTGATGGATCGTTTTGCAGTAGCTACACAACTACACGCATATTTGTAGTTAGTTTAAATGTCTTCACGTGGCGCCACAAAGTAGAGTATTTCAGGCAAGAATTTATTTCGTCCGCTGGTGTCGATCGAGGAATTACAGGTAATGTTTACCTGAAATCTCCTACAAGCCATATTAATGTGTTCCCAAATGGTCTGATGTTTCCACGCAAATCTTGCAATGATCCATCAAGAGCCTCGAACGATTTTTGAGGGGCATTGTGCATTCATCCCAAACAATAAGTTTGCATTTCTGCAATACTTTTCCCATGCCAGTTGCATTGGAAATGTTGCACGTCGGAGTTTCACTGAATTGCATGATCAATGGCGATTTCAAAGTCGAAGTAGCAGTTCTTCCACCTGGTAGCAATGTCGCAGCAATTCCGGACGACCCGAGAGCTAAGGTTATGCCATTTTGGGATCGATATGCTGCCAGAATCTATCTAATGAGAAAGGTTTTACCTATTCCTCCTGGCACATCTAAGAAGATTTCTCCAAACCCATTATTGACAGTTTGAATTATTTGATTGTTAATGCCTTTTTGCTCAAGCGTTTGTCTAGGAATATTTGATTAAACATACGACAACAGATCACACGTGTTGTAATTTTGTTCACGACGCAATTCTACGTCGAACGAAGCAGCAGCAGATCGATTAGGTGATGGCATTTCCAATTGATTGAGAACTTTGTTCGCTATTTCTAAGCACAAGTGTTCAATCATTATCAACGCTTCGTTGAAGATTTTTGCTGTCAAATCCATGTTCATATTTGAATTTTCTTTGCGAATTCGACGGATAATATCTTCAGCCATGTGCGATTTATAATTATCCCATAACTCTGAGATAACGAAGAGCCGGTGGTCAATATGATTGCAAACATTGCACGAATTTGATTTGGATGTGACGTGTTGGACGCGTCATTAATGCATAGATCCCAGTGCTGATCGTTCTCCAATAAATTCAGAGCTTAACATGCATGCTTGACATGCATTCCACGGGAAGTGGAATGTGTTATACCGTTGACAAATCTCAATGGCTGGAAAGACGTTGGACCGGGCACATTTACCAACAGCATGCAAAGAAAGAAGCATTCATCCTGATTAGGTTGCACGGTGTACAGTCTGTTTATCGTAGTTTATTTGAATATGCCAAATTGTCCATCGACTCGCTCTCCTCGTTTGCATCGTTTAAGTAATTTTCTACTCGCATTCTACGTGTAATACGTAGGCACTTCCAAATACAGCAGTGTTCTCGCAAACGTGTCATTTTGACATAACATGAAGAAAGCAGTTAACGTTGTAGCCGGTGGATTCATAGCTGTTTGTTGCACATTTGCAGCTGTGAAATAAACGTGTTGTCCATTTTCATGTTTTCAAAATAAAACAAAAAATACAAACGAAATATTTCAATAATTCAAACTCAGATCAATCGACACAGCTCAATTTCGCCACCAATTGCACTGAAAAATAATATGAACAGTTAAAAAATCCAAAGAAAAACAATGAAAAAAGAAATAAATAAACTATACCCACGAAATAAACGTGTATGGTAAACAACACAGCTCAATTCCAACGCAATGTCACACAAAATAATTAAATCAAAATCTATGAAAATTCAATTTATCAATGCAATCGGAAACATTGAAATGGAATAGTAACATATTTTGTACAGCTTGTGTTGGTCTTACGTGCAACAGATGGCGCTGTTTAAAAAAAACATGTTTTTACCTGTCACAAGTGAGGCATGTAATTAGTAGGTATGTAAAAACACGCACGTATTCGAATGGAACGTTGTGTCAAAATTTCAAAGCAATTGGTGAGGAACTATCGGAGATTATTAAAACGTGTGTTCCTCCTACGTCCAACAGATGACGCTGTTTTTCCAAAAAAACATATTTTTCCTGTTACAGGTGAGGCTTGTATATAGTAGGTATATAAAAACGCTTGTCTATTACAATGCAACGTTGTGTCAAAATTTCAAAGCAATCGATAAAGAGGTTTCGAAGATTTCCCTCCCATGAAAAACACATGAAAAACAGTTTTTCAAAAAAAGCATGTTTTTTCCGTTACAAACGTGATATCGATATTGTATGTATATAAAACCCCGCTCGGATGCGAATGGAACATTGTGTGAAAATTTCAAATTAATCTGTGAAGAACTTTCGGAGATTAGCGATTTTGAACAAACGAACATTTCCATTTTATTTATATAGACTAGAGATGAGGTTAAGAGGCACCTGTTGGATCTGGACTTGATAAAGGCTGTTGGCCTGGATGGAATCTCACCATGGATATTGAAAGAGTGTGCAGGAGCGCTCTGCTTGCCACTCTCCATTGTGTATAGTAGGACACTGGAAACGGGAGACCTACCAGAAATATGGAAGACTGCTGATGTAGTCCCAATATACAAAAAGGGTGACAGACAGGAGGCACTGAACTACAGACCAGTATCATAAAACTTGCATACCATGTAAGGTGATGGAGAAGATAGTGCGAAAAAACCTAGTGGAACATCTGGACATCTGGAGTGGATGAACTTTGTATCACAACATCAGCATGGGTTCAGGGATGGCATATCATGCCTCACAGGATTGATTGAATTCCATGGCCCTGCAACAAAAATCAGGCAAGAAAGAGAGGGATTGGCAGACTGCATATTTTTGGATTGCCAGAAAGCCTTTGATTCTTCTTCTTCTTGAGAATAGGCGCAGTTTGCATGAAGGGGTAACCCTCCCGATGACTGCACCAGGACAGATGTAAGGAGACGCGTTGACGGTCAGGAGGAGAAGAAAGTCAAAAGCGGTAGATGTGATGGGCCGTAGAGAGAAGAGTGGCGACGAAAACAGAGGCGAACGTTAGAGGGAGACACCCCGCACCGGGGGGGTGGGGGGTTGGGATCACGGTGGCAGCTGATCCATGCACGGCTTAGCAGCGTGCGCAAGACGGGAACTAATACTTCTCCGGAAACTTGTGTATCGGAAAGCGCAAGCAGTACGCTTCCCAAATCACCCGCAGGCCAGCGGGCAGCCGGCCACCAGGCGGCGCCCTCGGCTGAGACATCCTATCAGGCACCCTATACACAAACTCCTTCACCCGCGACACCCAGACAGTGGACGAGCACCACGGGATCGGAAGCACCCGGGCATCCCGATAAGGGCCCAACTCCGGACCCTCACAGGGCACGACCCCAGCAGACGGGACTAGGCAATCCCCAGACTGGAGCAAAGAAGGAGGGGATACAGCAGGGGACGCAGGCGCGGCACCGACCCCACCACCGGGCACAGGAGCCGAGGCCCTCAGGCGCACATCTTTCCGCAACATCACGACGAGGTCCCGATCATCAGGGACAACCCCCCACTGCGGAGATCCAACAGCAGGAGACGCAGGAGGAGAGGCACAGGTAGCAACTTCGGAGCCCCTCACAGCACCATCATTCTCGGCGGGGGGCGCCAGATAACCATACTCCCCCACCTCCTCCCAAGGCACACCACGAAGGGGAGACACACTCCGAGCCCGCCGTGAACGCTTCGAGACAGGCCTCACCACACCACGCCCAGCAGGCCCCGCCGCAGGCACGGCCACCATCTTTACATCCACACAGGCCACACCCGCACCGTCCGAAGAGTCCACAGAGGCCACATCACCCACACTGTCCACATCATCCAGGGAAACAGCCTCAGAACACCGACGCGCACGCTTCTGCAAAGGGACGGAAAGAGCAGAACTACAGTCACCAACACACACAGGCACGGCAGGCACCTCCCCCTGCCGAAGCACCCCCTCTAAAACAGCAGAACCCGCGTTCCCGGGAGCCGGTATCACATCCACAGGCGGGGGCGGGACATGGACCTCCACCGAGACATCCTGCACTACACGCAGCTCAGGCGACGGCTCGACACCCACACACACCGGCTCAACAACCCCAGGGGCCACAGCAGTCACCTGACGTGTCGCACAGGCCGTAGAACTCGCCTCAACAGGCGGAGCAGCAGACAGGCAATCAGGCGCCTCAGGCACAGCACCTACTCCGTCCTCAGAACCGTCCGAACGTAACAAGGGCGGGAAATCCTCTGCACGAAAAACATGCACCCGACCAGGTGCTCCCACGTCGCACGCCGCAGCCAGGTGACCCTCGTGACCACACCGATAACAGGTGCGCGGTTGACCCCGGTACAAGCAGCGGAGCGTGTAACCCAACACGGACATCGACGACGGTACACTACACTTCAGCGACATCGTCAGGGTGCGGGAGCCGTCAAGCATACCAACACAGTGCCCGGCAACGACCTTGTTCCAACGAACACTTAACACGGTCCCAAATCGCTCAAAACAGGAGGTTAAAAAGTCGTCCTGAAATTCGAAGGGGGCACCATGCACCGCCACAGACGTCAAGGTGACACTAAGATTCACCACCTTAACTGAGCCAGCTGAATCAGGGAGTGGGTAAACACGCCCCTCACAACGCTCGAGAAACACCTGAAAGGCAGCCTGGAGGCGGAACTTGACCACAGCACGGTTGCCCTGAAGCAGCTGGACGCCCACCAGGTCCGACAGCTGCACATGAAGCACGTCCACCAGGGCGACACCAACCAATGGATGATCCACCGGCACCGTAAACGCTAGACCAGCCGACAATGTCCTCTGCACTGGAGGGCGAGATGACCCCATGGCTAAGGCAAACGTCACCCCTGTCAGTGGCAAACCACCACCAGCAGGGCAAACAAGCAATCACCCAACGTAAACACTAGCCAGTGCGGAGAGACCTCAGGAGCGTCCGACCTGGCCGGTGGTCACCACGCAACTCGCCTTTGATTCAGTATTACATAAGAGACTAGTGTACAAACTGGAGATGCAGGCAGGAGTGAAAGGGAAGGTACTCCTCTGGTTAAGGGAGTACCTAAGAAGCAGAAGACAGCGAATCACTGAGAGGGGTGAAGTCTCAGATTGGCGAGGCGTCACCATTGGAGTTCCTCAGGGATCAGTTCTTGGACCAATACTGTTTCTGATACATGTAAATGATCTCCCAGAGGGAATAGACTCGTTCCTCTCAATGTTTGATGATGATACAAAAATTATGAGGAGGATTAAGACAGAGGAAGGTCGTATGAAGCTACAAGATGACCTAAACAAACTGAAGGAATGGTCAAACAAATGGCTACTAAAGTTCAACCCAAGTAAGTGTAAGGTAATGAAACTACGGGGAGGAAACAGGAGGCCAGACACAGGATACCGAATGGGAGAGGAAGTCCTTGACGAAACGGACAGAGAAAGATCTAGGAGTTGATATCACGTCAAACCTGTCTCCTCAAGCCTACATCAAAAGAATAACATCGGGGACGTATGCGAGGCAGGCTAACATCAGAACCGCCTTCAGAAATCTGTGTTACCAATCTTTCAGAACCTTGTATACTACGTATGTAAGGCCAATCCTGGAGTATGCGGCCCCAGCATGGAGCCCATACCTTGTCAAGCACAAGACGAACTGGAAAAATTCAAAGGTATGCCACTGGCTAGTTCCAGAATTAAAAGGCATGAGTTACAAGGAAAAACTGAGGGAACTGCCCGTCACGTCACTAGAAGACAGAAGAGCCCAGGGAGACATGATCACCACATACAAAATTCACACAGGGGAATTGACAGGGTAGATAAGCATGGATTATTTAACACGGGGTGGTACCCTCACAAAGGGAAACATGTGGAAGCTGAGTACCCAAATGAGAAACAGAGACAACACAAAGAACTTTCAGTGTCAGAGTAGTTATTAAATGAAATGCGCTAGGAAGTGATGTGGTGGAGGCTGACTCCATACAGTTTCGAATGTAGATATGATAGATCCCAGTAGGCTCAGGAATCTAAACAAAGTAGATTGACGGTTGAGAGGCGGGACCAAAGATTCAAAACTCAGTCCCCACAAGCACAACTAGGTGAACAAGGTGAGTACACACACACATACATATATATGAATGTGAGTGTGTGTACAATTCAATAACGAATTGTACAAGCACTTATAACAGGAACATAATTGAATCTGCTTTAATACATATTACAAAAGAATATAATTTGAACATTAGCAATGGTTTATATAACTTGATCCATTTTTGATAGATCAATTAAAGGGCGATTTGAGTAGGATCATCGATACACATTTGTCTCACTAATTCATTGTACATATTTACTATCTTATGCCATTATTATCATCCATGTGTGGGCCTATTGGTGGTTATAAATGAAAGCTGCCTTGCACGAGCCACTAGGCCTTCTGCAGTTCGAATGCGGCTCTTTATTTGTATCCAGCCAATTCCCATGAATTTTTCATTGTACCACACCTCACTTCCCTCTCCTGCGTATATATTTGTCGAGTACTTGACTTGTAAATCATTCATTCCTTCTTAAGATGTATCATGCCTTCTTAAGATACAAAAGTATTTAAGGAAATTCCTGTTTCAATTCTTCCTCCATGGTATGACACTCACATTTTTCATCGCGTGTTAATTTTTGTGATTTACACACACACACATATATATATATATATTATTTTTGTGACGAGAAATGTACGTGTTAAGGCAGTCTTCTCTATGGCTGGTGGAGATGCCAATCACATTAGAAAAAAAAAGAAAACAAAAATGTTAACTGCTTGGCGGTTGTCTTCTTGTGGTAAAGTGAGAGGGAAAACACGCAAAACAAATCTTATAAATAATGAACTTTAATTTACTTTAAACAAAATAAAGATAATCCCTTGGCTATGTACAGAGCGGATCAAAAATAAATACAAAGCCAAAACACAATATAAAATAAAATAATGATTACGTTTTGTCTACAATAAGCAAGTCAAAAATTAGTTAAAGGTGCTGAGAATAGTGAGCTGGCTGAAACCTCTACTAGCCTGTATGCTTAGATAGAAGCATCAGCTCTAGAGCACGAGAATATTCCGAGGCCCACTACTCGTGCGAGACTATATATAGGCGATGCAGATGGCGCTGGAGTCGCTTGAAGTCGCTGATTCACCAATGGGGAGAGTGTTGGTTTGAAGTGGTCGTTTGGTGATCGACGACGAAGGTTTTTTTTTTTTTTTTATTTTTATAAATTACACAAATTACAAGAACACACAAAACAACGCAAACCTGTACACATCAAGTACACCAATGAAGTAACAGTACACAGGAATAAACAGTCTGTACACTAAACAATAACAGTAACCGCAAAACAAACACAAGCGCTGAACAAAATGAAAACGCATTGAAGCAATGGGCTAAACAGTACAGGGAAATAAGTGCTAAAACAGTACATGGAAACAATAGGCTAAACAGTTCATATCTACATAGCAACACAGAACATGGCCAAGAAAATTTCATGAAAAATAAATTAACAATAAAGTACATAAATAACATTGAAACACACCTGGAACCAATAACATAAACATACACAGACGTGGATATAGAATCACGTGCACAAAACCACGCCTACCACACACACAGAAGAACAAAGGAGCATAGGATTATACACGCGCTACCCAGGAAAATGATATACACTAAATAAGAAGAAATTATGTACACACACACTAAACACACTCTAAACAACAAGACAAACACACTCATACCACCCACACCACCACGGCACACCACACTGCACCCAAGCACGCAAAATAAAGGGTTACAGGCCAAAGCGAAACCCGGCCACAAAAGGAACAGTAGAAAACAGTACAGCAGAAAACCCAGGCCCACACAGGAGCCGAAACCCCCCTCAAAATCACACACCCACACGCATACGGACACAACCGGCACCCGGAGGTACGGAAAACACACCACACACACACAGGAGCAGCAGCATCTCAAGGGGGGAGACACACAAACACACGCAACCCCCGCCAAGGACACCCCAAGAAGCGGAAAGGGAGCGCATAGCAAAGCAAACCCCGAAACCCCCCAACCCCTCTAAACCCCCCCCATCAATACCCCAACCCCACCCAAGACGAGAACATCACCTTCCCACCAAGGCACCCGCCGACCCAAAGGCAACCCCACGAACATAGGCATCTGTGAACCACCGACCAAACTCCTCCGGAAAAGCGCGCTGCAACCACCACCAGGTAAACCGCATGCGCCCCCGTAAAAATCCTAAAATTCGGGCAATCCTAAAACCCTCCCGCCTCCCAACCCACACACAAAACACATAATCAGCAACCAAAACACACAATGTATTACGCACCCGCTGCGGATAAGCCGGAAAATACAAAAACAAAAACTGCAAAACATCACCCCGACAACCCGGACCACAAAACACCTCCAGGACATCCCGAAACCAGTCTACCAACCCCTGTATCGACGACGAAGGTGGTGCGCCGATAGTGAGGGAGGGGGGGGGGTGAGGAGTAGGGTAGTGTACTCCCTGTAGAGAGTACTGTCTGTTATTCCACTTATATACTCTTGAATGTGGTATCTTGATGTTGCAGACGTATAGAAGTAACGTAATGTAGGATGGAGCAGGCTAAATCTCTCTTGAAAGAGTTTACTGTCACAGCTTTCCCCCGAAGCCCGCTTTTATGAGTTAAGTTACTTCATTAGACGGTAGAATGGTAGGAGGAACAGCCTCTACCTCATAGGCTCTGGAGAGGGCGTCTGCTATGATGTTATCCGAGCCCTTAATGAAGAATATCTCCAGGTTAAAGTTATGCAGGTACAGAGCCCAGCGTAGAAGACGTTGATTGTTGAATTGGGCCTGTTGCAGAAATCGTTGGGGATTGTGGTCCGAATAAATGGTAATGGACCTATTACCTTGTAGGTAAGGTTCGAAATGTTGAAGGTTCAGGACGATGGAGAGGAGTTCTTTTTCTATGGTGCTATAGTTCTTCTGATGAGGCTTCAATTTGTAGCTCTAGTAGCTAACAGGAAGAACTTTTTCGCCACGATGTTGCATTACAACGACCCCGATGCCGGTGCCACTTGCGTCGACATTGATGATGAAGGGCTTCGTAATATCTGGAGAGACGAGAATGGAATTAGAACATAGAGACTTTAGTTGTTCAAAGGCAACGGTCTGTTGAATGGTCCAATGGTACCGTTGCTTGGGGCTGGTCAGATTAATCAGTGGTGTCGCTACCGTACTGAATTTTTTTACAAACCTACGATAGTAAGAGGCAAGGCCAAGGAAGCGCAGGAGCTGCTTCCTGGTTGTAGGTTGTGGGTAATGCTGAATGGCTTGAATATGAATGGTTAAAGGAGCTAGGCTCCATGACCAAGATAACGCACTTTACCTTTAGCAAAGGTGGACTTGCCCAAAATGATGGTAAGGCCGGCTGTCAGGAGCTTGGAGAACAATCGTTGCAGCTGGAGCAGATGTTCGTTCCAGGTGTCAGTTGCTACAAAGATGTCATCCAAGTAGGTGTAGGTGTGATCTAGGCCGTAGATGACGCGGTTGACAGCTCGCTGGAAGGTGGCCAGGGCATTACACAGTCCAAAAGGAAGGCATTCATATCTGTACAGGCCAAAAGGAGTGGTGAAGGCAGATATTTCCTTAGCTCACTGTCAGACTAATCTGATAGTAGCCCTTTAACAAGTTAATCTGAGAAAGATAAGTAGCATTATTTATGGCGTGAAGGATATCATCTATACGAGGTAAAGGGTAAACATCCTTGACGGTCACGAGGTTCAGTTTCCTATAGTCGGTACATAGGCGTACTTTACCGTGAGGTTTCGGCACCAAGATGCAGGGTGAGGCCCAAGGGGACTCACAAGGGGTGGCCAGCCCTTGATCCAGAAGGTACTGTACTTCAGCACGCATAACTTCCTTTTTGTACGGGCTGATTCGGTAGAAAGGTTGACGAATCGGCCGGGTATCAGGAAGTAGCTGGATGTCGTGTTGAACCACATTACATTCCTGGGGATCGTCGCTAAACAACTTCTGATGGTCGTGGAAGACTCTGACGAGAGGAGCACTGTTACAGTCCTGTAAATATTTAGGAAGATCTGTAAGAATTTCCGAGTTGGAAGGCACTGACTCAGAGTTAGTGCTTTCGGGAGGAGAAGCAGGGAAGGTCTCACTGTGGAGGTATGGATCTTTAAAGGTGGATAATGATACCAACACAGTAGGGGGAGGACCTTGATACTGCTTCAAAAGATTGACGTGGCACAACTGGGTCCTCCGCCGCCTATTTGGAGTCTCAAGAACGTAGTTGTGGTTGCTTCTGCACTCCTTGATGCGGTAAGGACCTGAAAACTTATTTTGCAAGTGAGAACCAGGGATCGGAAAATATACTAAAACGAAGTCTACCGTTTTAAATTTCCTGATTTTACCGTGTTTGTCAAAATGAGTCTTCATCCTATCTTTAGCTTTTAATAAATTATCGTTGGCAAATTTATGCACTCGCTCTAGAATGTGCTTTAAGTTTTGAAGAAACTGGAGCACATACAGAGTGTCACTGAAGGTGGCATTACGTAGAGAGTCTTTAAAAGCTATAAGAGGAGTACGGCACTTACGTCCGTAGAGTATCTCATAAGGAGATACTCTTAGAGACTCGTGCATTTTCAGAAGTCTCCCAAACATAATGAGGTCAAGTTGTTTATCCCAGACTTTTATAGTTTCATTGCAAAATTTCCTAAGGAGTGATTTTATAGTTTGGCGACTACGTTCAAGAGAACCTTGTGAAGCAGGATGATAGGGGCTGGACAATACCCGAGTAATGTTGAATTCTTCCAGTGTCTTCTTGAAGAGATCACTGGTGAAGTTGGTGCCACAGTCACTTTGAATCTCCCGAGGAAATCCATATTGTGTAAAGATCTTAAACAGTTGCTTTCACCACAGTAGCGGCCGTAATGTTCTTTACAGGAACTGCTATGGGGAATCTGGTGGTTGTACACAGGATAGTTAAGTATATAAGCGTTGCCAGAACTGGTCCGGGGTAAAGGACCAACACAGTCTATGATGAGTCTGAAAAAGTTCCGAAGGACACCGGGATAGGAATCAAAGGAGCCTTGGGAATAGAGATGTTGGGTTTTCCTGCCAACTGACATGTATGACACTGTTGTATATAAGTTTTTACATCTTTAATCATACCTGGCCAGTAATAGTCTTGTCTGATGGCGTGATAGGTTTTATTAAAACCGTAGTGAGAGAGCTCCATGGCCAGGTGTAGAATATCGGGCCGTAGGCTGGTGGGAACTACTAGTTGGTCGACAATTAGCCTAATCGTTATCCTCCCTTAGTTTACTGGGTCGGTAGCTGCGGTAGAGCAATTGGTTCTCTATAAAGAACCCAGGAATACTATCAGATTGAGTCTCGGCCTGGAAGAATAATGGTGCTAATGAGGGATCCTCCCTTTGCAACTTAAGGAACTCCAGCATAGTGAGATTCGCTGGCAAATTCTGATGGTTTTGAGGGACAGCTGTTGAAGTAGAGTCAGCTGGTTGCGGGAGTGCAGCTTGCGCACGGGTGGTCACCAAAACCGGAGGAGAGACTTCATCACTTTCTTGGACCTCTGCTGGAATATACTTCAGGATGGGGTTTTCCACGACAGAGTCACATACCTGGTGTTTGTCTATGATGATCAAGTTGGAAGGTAGTAGATCTTCGGCCAAGTCGTTGCCCAGGAGAAGTTGTACCCCTGACATGGGAAAAGGCTTTTCCCGGATGGCGACTTGGACTTCACCTTGTACGAAAGGATAATCCAGGTGGACTCTGGTGAGTGGATATGGAGTGGTGGCAGTGAGGTCAGTGATAAGGACCGTCTCCCGGGTGTAGGTAGGTGATGTTAGGCACTGCAGATTTCAAAATTATAGACTGAAGAGCAGCTGTGTCGCTCAAGATCTTCACTTTAGAACATCCCTCCGAATCTGTACTGTTGGCAAAGACAGTTCCAGGGTACAGGTGTTTGCTGAAGAGAGAAAGATCATTAACAGGAACACCAACATTCATCACAGGCTTACCGGACTTAGGAGGACTCGGTTTGGGTTTAGGAGTTTCACGATAGCCTTTGTATTGGGCTTTTCCACATTTATCTATGGTATGTCCATAGAGCTTGCAATACCAACAATATAATTGAGAGCTCGCCTGATCGGTACTCACTTTGTCATAATTAGACCAAGACTTCTTACTGGAAGATGTGTCAGCTGTTAACCTGTGTATAAGACTGTAGGTGTCAGCCGACTTCGCACATCTGATGAGGTCAGTTTCCTCTTTGTCTGCTAAGTATAGACGGATGGAAGCAGGAACACGTCGAAAGAATTCCTCTACTAGAATGAGGTTGACGAGGTCTGAAAATGTAGAAACATGGGCTGCTTCCAGCCATTTCATGAAATATCTTTTCTTAGTATTAATGGTAAATTCTAAATAGGTGGTGACACTTGCTTTTAGATAATCACGGAATCTTCGTCTGTAGCTTTCGGTGGAGAGAAGGTAGGCATCTAGAATGGCTTGCTTTAAGGTCTGGTAGTCATTCTCAGACGCTAAGGTACTGAGAGCAACTGCAGCTCTACCTGTGAGATGCACTCTGAGAAGTATAGACCATTGATCTTCAGGCCAGCTAAGTTTTTTAGCTCCGGCCTCAAAAGTAGTAAAAAACACATCTATCTCTGTCTCAACGAATGGTGGCATTAACTTACTTGTCTGGGAGATGCTAAAGCTTTCTGGAAATTTAGCTTCAGCTTGTTGGCGCCGTGTGTGGTGTGTAGTTTCCAAGTCGAGTTCTTTTCTACGGTATTCTAGAGCACTATCGGCTTGCTTCTTATTGTGTTCACG